>NW_016804227.1:1794346-1819993 GCF_001698545.2 Rhinopithecus bieti | reverse complement strand
AAAAGAGTCTCAGTGAGACGGAGACAAGCAAAGGCACACCTAAAATCTGATTCTTCTTTCTCTACTATTTTCTTGTTCCTCTTTTATTTCCTCTGCCTGGATATCCCTTCCTTCATTTTTCACCTAACTCTTTCTTGTCCTTGAAGGTAACTCAAGCATCATCTCTTCCAAGAAGACCTTCCTGGATAGTCTGAGCTACATGATCCTCCTCTGTGCTCTCAGCATACTCCTACTATAGCATTTATCACACTTGCTTAGAAGTGCTATTAAGTCCAATGCTAATTCTCATAACTAATCATAGTAATTGTGCTGGAAGAAATGTGTAAACTTGATTTCCCCAGCAAAAAAAAAATTAGCTATTTTTTGTAAACAATGTTTCCATGGAAACAAACATCAATATGTCAGGAGGGATTCATTGTCATTATGTATGAAATAATTCAATGTCCTGGTGTTTCTCTCCCATTTATTCCTCTAAAAAGATTCAAGATTCACTTTATATCTTGAATCTACTCTTTATATGATGATTGATAAAAATATTACTTGAGCTTGATGGAACTGGAAACTTGCTGCCTGTGGATAAAATATCTTTCATTTTCTGCCATGACTCATAGACACAATTACTACATGCTTTAGAATGAAATTTAAGAAAAAATAATTCTAATGCTAATATTAAGGGTTCTAATTAGATATTACTTCAATCCTCTCTGCTTAGAACAGAATATAGTAGGTCACAGAAAGGATGTTTTAGTTTTTGTTCCTGTTTTCTAATACAAATTGATCTGCTTCACGCCAATAAATCCTTCTGACATTTTATAGTCATGGCACTAAATAAATCATCATGTCAAATGAAAAAGCTGCTGAATGTAATGGTATTAAATGATGATTTTTAGGTCTTGTCACCAACTTTAAAAAGTATTATTGATAAGGCATTGGATTTATATGTTAATGGCTATATTTCACCAGTCCTGCCTAATATGTCTCTGCTACAGTCAATAGCAAAAAAAAGTTATTAAACCTCCGGGGTCGCTTTGACTGAGAGAAGTTTTGAAATAAATCAATAAAAATGAGCACGGCCTATTTTCTGAGCATGGCACATCATGCTCAGAACAGCATGGCTGTTTGACAGAATGAGCACAATGTTTGCTTGTTTTTAATCCAATAATATCCCTTAATTTTTGCAAGCTGTGGAAAGCAGAGTGACCGACCCTAGGAAATATATTCAGTTATTTCATGTACAGAATGAGGCATGCATGAAGGGGCTAAAAGGAAGAAAATGCATCCTGAAGAATCAGTTGTCCTCCTTTTGAAAATGAGGCTTTCCTTTCTTTTTTTATTTTAACATCAAACCGAGAGTTCTCTAAGGAGTTTTATATAACAGCAGTGGCAATCAGTCAGATGTGGCTCTTACTGGACGTAATTGTTTTATATTTTTATCATTTAATTTGTAAACCTCTAAAAGTTTAAAGTTTAAGGAAGTGAATGAGTAGCAGCTATATTGCATCATGTTAGCTCTGAAGGACTTCTAAAGAACATAAAGTAGTTCTTTTATAAAGTTACTCAATGCTGGTACCTAACGATGGCATGAGATAATTGACCTCCCATTACAGTGTCCTATCTTTTCTCCCATCCCTAAGCCTGGCACACTTGCCCTAACCAGCTGCTGTGCACATTCTGCTCTGTACCTCTGCTTTGAGAGAGAACAGCTTGACCTGAGCTGTGATACAGCTTCCTCAGCCTCCTGGTAATTATTTTGATGTTTAAATGCTGTGTAAAGTCAAACAGGAAGGGTTTTATGATGTTTTGCTGGGAGGATTTAGTGCAACTGCAACGCACTTCGCAGATTAGCCTGGGACTGTCTGTGTGGTTCTCTGCCTAAGGAAGGAAGAATCTAAGTACACAGACAGATCTTTTAAATACAATTTCCAGAAACTTCTAGTGATACACTGGTAAATACTTTGTAGCATTTGTTTATTCAGCCAGGGGGAAATCCTGCTAGAAACCCACACTCCGATTGTCGTAGAGAAACATTACATTTGATATCAGGAATAAGCTCTTCCCACAGGAGCGGAATTTCTTAGATGCAGGGTCAGTATATTCTCACAAATAGCAACTTAATCAAACCCATTATTCTTAGTCCTCATAACATGAAAATATGCTTAATTGTTGATTGAGAGTTTAATTGATGTGTCCTATTTCAATTTCATACATAGATTTTTAGATCAAAAGTTGTTTATCCAAGGGTCACATTTCCCGATGTTACAACATAGACATTATTTTACAATGAGGCAAACCAGTTTGACAACAGCATCCACACCATTTGAAGGTATAATTTGGGAAGGCTGCTTTGCTGGAGATCTCCAGTGTGGGTAGAAGCAGGACCCCAGTCAACACAAGGCTGGAGCTTCTCTGATGATCCACATGAACCCAGCAGCGTTCACAGTGGGGACGGCCAGTCCGGAAAGGGAGCTGTGAAGGACAGCTTGGGAAGGACAGTGACCCTTGAGCGTGGGGGCCCGAGTCAAGGCCGCACTCATAAAGCTGTAAGGAAGGTTATTTCAGGAGCAAGTGAGACTCTGCCATTTTGAAACAGGCAAAACCCCTTCAGACTGAAAAGACCAGGCCTGAAACATTGATTTCCTACTCCCCAACAGCACAGTCACAACCCCTTCACCCAGAACCGTTTGCCCCACTGGCAGAAGCAGGGGCTTCCAGGAGAAATGGCAGATACACCTTACTGAATGTGCTCCATCTGGAGTTCCACATTCCTCAAGGTCCAGATTTAAGTAAAAGAACTTTAGTTCAGGCAGAGAGCACAATGTGAGTAAAGTGCTGGTGGCTGGTAACATACGAAATGGGGGAGGGTCCCAGGAAATGGGGCAGACGGAGATGGCTGGAATGGTGGGCACCAGGGTGGAGCAGGGCTGAGGGGATGTTGCAAGAAGAGCCTGGGGTGGAAGATAAGGGATAGACTCTCTAGTGTTGCCAGATAAAATACAGAGTGCTCAGTTACCTTTGAATTTCAGATGGACATTAATTTTTTAGCATAAGTATGTCCTAAATATTTCACAGAACATACTTATACATTTGAAAATCCAATGTTTAAAATTCAAATTTAATTAGATATCCTGTATTTTTTATTTGCCAACCTGGCAACCCTACACACACACCATACCAAGAGCATGGATCTCTCTGCAGGGAGTGGAGAGACACTGGTAAGTTTTAAACAATGGGACCTCATGATCAAATCTGAGCACTCTGTCAGCAGTGGAGAGTGGAAGAGTGAAGGTAAATCAGAGACTCTGAGACTAATGTTAGTGTGGAGGATCTTGAGGACATTTTTTTAAAAGTGAAAGACTTCATCGTAAAGAAACAAACCAAAAAATATGTCATTGTAGATCAGAGTGGTTATCTATTCAGTCCAATATTCTGTCTCCAAGTAGTGACAAGTAATGCTTTGTAAAAAAGAATGACATGGTCCGAAAAACATCAGTCTCAAGTCTGGAGACCTAACTTCCAGCCCTTTTGGGCCATTTGAACTCATACAAATCAAACATAAGTCATTGAAGGAGCTGAGCATCCTCAATATACACGGGCTTCTATATACAAGTTTCTATTTTATTCTCACATATTAGGGACATTTTTCCCAAAATCCCCTAACACATTAAGAAGGTTTTCTGGTATCAAAGCACAAAAGAGATAAGGTTAAAATAAAGCGATTTATTCTCACTCTCAGAATCCTCTCTTCATCTTCTGCATCAAATCTCTTCCTAACTCATTCAGGACTCTGCACTAGGCTGCTGTTTCTACTCCTCCTCTTCCCCCTCTGCTTCACAATTGACCTGCTCCTGTGTGCTCATGCCTGGGAAATCCATTTGCTCTTTATTTTCTGGAACTTTAAGCCTCTGTGTGTGCTTTTTCCCTACCTGGAAATGTCATTTTACCCCACCCTCCCCACTAAAGCTGCCTGGTCTCTTTCTTCTACTTAAAGCTCACTTCTTTCATGAAGTGGTTCTTAGCCAGTCTTACCTGGTTGTAATATCGGTCCATTCACGTGACTCATCTCAGGATATAATGTGCTTATACAAAATTTAAGCCTAAATTCTTCTATGTGACTACCTTTACTTCTATTGTTATTAGTCATATCATTCTGTACTTTCATCCCTTGAAAACCAAATGGTCCTCCCCTCCCTATCTACCAGGTAGGGCTGCATGAGCTCCTTCATGTTTCTGTTCCCATAATATGTATCACAGAGCTATAGAGGGTAGGCGTCAAATAGATTTTGCTGATCTCCTAACAGTAATGGTTCATTTATTAAGTCAAAAGTGTGCCCTGGCTTGAATGAGTTAAACAAATCCTAACATAGGCCAAAAAGCCATTTTTTCTTTGAGATTGACTTACAAGAAGATAACTCATTAACAAAATAAGCAAGAGAAGCTTGGTCCAAAGATGAAATAGCTTAAAATGTATGAAAAATACAATGTAAAATTTTGTACTTCCTAGGGAGTAATAAAAACTCTGGTGTAAAATTTTAATGTTGTAGGCATACTGTTAAGAGAGAGTAATATCAGAAACATTAAACAATAGATGAAAAAATGGAAAAGTTTTGAGGTAATTTTAATTTCCAATTCAATAGATTAAACAAGCAAATGATGGCATTTTTAAAAAGTGGTACATAGATTTTTTCCCTGTATTCATAAAAGCAAACATATCTGGAAGAAATAGAATCATTGCATTATCTGGGTTTTTCTGAATAGGTAGGATGTGTCTGTTATGATCCAGCCATGAAGCAGAAACCACTTTGAATATCAAAAACAGAAGAAATGAAATCTAGAGAACTTGTTCCACAGGGGATAAGACCTAGAAGGACCAGCAAGGCAACCCAGGAAGCAACTTTCAGGAAGCCACTCTCTGCTCTAAAGGGACAGAGGGAAGCCATAGTGTTACCAGAGCCCCATGGGAGAGGACACCCAGAGGACCCTGGGACTATGGTGGCCTGTATGGTGGAAACTGGAGCCATGAAAGGAAAGTGCGATGGTTAATATTAAGTGTCAACTTGATTGGATTGAAGGATACAAAGTATTGATCCTGGGTGTGTCTGTGAGGGTGTTGCCAAAGAGATTAACATTTGAGTAAGTGGACTGGGAAAGGCAGACCCACCCTCAATCTGGGTGGGCACAATCTAATCAGCTACCAACACGGCTGGGATGAAAGCGGGCAAAGGAACATGGAAAGACTGGACTGGCTCAGTCTTCTGGCCTCCATTTTTCTCCAGTACTGGATGCTTCTTGAACATCAGACTCCAACTCCTTCAGCTTTGGGATGCATGGACCTTCAACTACAGACCGAAGGCTACACTGTTGACTTCCCTTCTTTTGAGATTTTGGGACTTGGACTCGCTTCCTTGCTCCTCAGCTTGCAGATGGCCTGTTGTGGGACCTCACCTTATGATCCTGTGAGTCAATACTCCTTAATAAACTCCCCTTTATATATACATCTATCCTATTAGTTCTGTCCCTCTAGAGAACGCTGACTAATACAGAAAGTGACCTCTGTTCACCTGCATTCAAAGCAGCATTGGGTAGAGAAGAGAAATACCCTGGTTTCTTCCTTCCTTCGGTCCTCTAGCCTCTTGCGAGTGCCTTCATTGCCCAGATCCATCCATAATCCAGTAGAGACAGGAACCTGACAAATATTCCTATCTGTGTGACAGAGTTGAGAAGAAAAGGATTGGGGAGTCAATCTCAACATGAAAGGCCTATGACTGACATACAGAGTTTCTAGTGTAGGTAATAATCTCTTAATTAATAACTACTAATTTGTTTACTTCATTTCTCATTTCTCTAGGGATTAGAGGTAGAATCAATACTTTTTTTTTCTATTTTCATGTGGGCATTACAGAGACATACCTTAAAGTCATAAGAGGAAAAAACAAACAAATACAGTCATGCATAGATAAAACACAAATACTTTGAAAGAAATCCTTGCTTGCACAAAGGAAGTATCGGTATGTCTTAGGTTTAATTTATACAGTTACTTAAATTTGAAAATATATCTTTAGCTCTTTAATCCCCTGACCACTTCTATATAGAGATCGTGTTTTGAATGTTTCCTTTCTCTAAGTTTGTGTGTGTGGATGTGTGAGGGGGAGAGATGGAGGGATGGTAGTAATACAACTGGCTTTCAAAAGCAAATGAAATACAAAATTCCATGGAGATGTTAGCAGTTCAATATAAGTGTTTCTTTGTCAATGATAAGATTATTTTTTATTCTGTTTTCATGAAGCATCAATAATGCATGAAACCCTGAAAAGAAAAACCTCTGGCTGAGTACATTTCCATTTGACATTGCAGAGGAGAGAGCCAATCAAATGTAAGACTTCAGACACACATGACGGGGCCCATGTAATTAGGGCATACAAAGTTCCGCTCATATCATGTTGTGGTTTATAATAGTGCCTTTAACTGTTAGGCAAAATTACTAGAAAAGTTACATTTCCAAGTGATGACCAGATGTTGAGCAGGAAGGTTTCCCCAAGTGCCACAGAAGTTGATTCTTAGTGGACAGAGCAACATAAGGTGGGGAGGAGAAAGAACAGGGCAGAAGCAAAGAGAATTCCCCATTTAAAAGAACCACTTATTTCTAAGATGGTTAAAGTTAACACTATTGGGTAAAAAATAGTCTGCAAATTTTCATTAAGCTTGAACGCTTTCCTCGCACACAGCAGCTACTCAATAAGTGGTGACTGTTGGTATTATTGCAGAGAGAAATTAGGAATAATGAGAACCGAAAAAGAATCACCAAATTTATTTATTCAGATGATGAATATTTCAGCAGTTTGGGTAGGAAAGAGGAGCAGGCCATAATCTAAGATATAAAGAGCAGAATAGATGGTAAGAAATGATAGCCCCTGTAGATCATTTATTATTAAAAGTTTATTAAGCTAAGGAGGGAGAAAACAGAAAAATAGTCAAGCACTAGCAGCAAGATTAAGAAATGTTGTTCTTTTATCTCAAGCCTGGGAAAACAAGTGCATGTTTGAACGCAGAGTTGAAAGTTCCCACAGAAAAAGTAAGAATGAGAGAGTGAATAAGAGGCCAAAACCCTAGATAAACGAAAAGATGTAGGATGGGAGAGGATTAAGGGCACCAGTCAAGTATTCTAGGTGCCAGACTTGGAATGGTGTGAAATCACCTTTTCTTCTATACATAATGAAAAGTGGGGGTGGGGATCTGGAATGAGCTTATAGCATCTAAGCTTTCAGAACAGAGCTTATCACCTTGATAAGATTTGGCCTATTGAAGAGATTGGAGACTGAACATGATGACCGGGGTAGGGAAGGACTGTACAACAGAGCCAGGTACAGATAGAGGGAGGAAGTGTACACAGGACAGTAGGGCATGGTACCCAGCTTATGATGACAAGATTGTCCAGTGCATGGCCACTATCAGGGCAACATAGGGAAGGCAACTGGAGTTCAAGTATACAAAGAACTCTTGAAAAGTCTGGGGACAGGTGTTAAATGGAAAGATACTCTGCAGCATAAGGGCATCTAGAAGTAAATGACAATGTTCTAGCAATGGGACGATGATTTAGACACAACCTTAGTAATTGAGACTGGTAAGGGGAAGTGAATTGCTGAGTAAGGCAGTGTCCACTATGAGTCAAAATAACAAAGCGGAAGCTCAATTATTAAAACTAGCCATAATATCAGAGCAGAATTAACAGCACATTTATCCTGGTGAGCAGCTTATGCTACATCCTTTGACAGGGAGCAGGATCTAGCTTAGAGCCTCAGGTTGAGCTGAGCTGGGATCACGTGACTCTTCATGAGGGTAGAAAGGGGTTGACAGGTGAAGTCAGATGATGCAGGATTGAAAGACTTCAGAAACTACTGCTTTCCTCTGGTCAGAAAAGTAAGAGGAAATGCCAATTATTAAAATCTGGGTAAGTAGTTGGGACTCAGGTTTGAGACCAGAGAAAATCTGGAATAGCTCTTATGGGTAGAGCGGACAAGCAATCTACAAAAGAGGCCTGAAAGGATTGCCAGACAGCAGAGACCATCCAGGTAGAAGCTGCCGTGAATTCCTGGTGGGCCAAATTCACCATCCTTTCACAGATGTGAAAAAAAGGCATTTTACCCTCAGACAGCCCCTACTCATGACCTTTTGAGGAATTTTCAGCTTTAGTTTAAATCCTTTAGTTAGATTTACATGTACTTTATTCAAATTTTTAAATATTTAAAATCCTTAAATGGTTCTGATATTCTCAGTACAACACTTCTTATCACTTAACAATAATATCAAAACCTTTCAGATTTTCATTTTGTTAATAAATGCAATGCATTTTATCTTATTTCCTAATAGGTATTCAACCTAAATTACACTCTTTTCTTTCAAAAACTAGATTCTGTTTGTGAGAGGGCAGAGGGCAAAGGCATGATGCTTGTAAACAAAAGATAAAGAATAATGTGCTAACATGGAAATAGAGTGGAAAGAAAAAGAAATCAGATGTTAAATAAGAGAAGAATGCTAAGAGCTCACAACCTTACAGTTTAAGAAACAGTTGGCTAGATCATATCTTCTAACTGATTGGTTTGAATATAATAGAAACTGGAATTAAATTAATTTCAGGTTCAATGGCTCATCACTCAAATAGCAAGAAATAAATTTGATTGGGTATGAATTCTTCTTTACAAAGTTGTGCCAATCATTACTATAGGACATGACTCAGTTATCATTTCCTTTCCAGCAAATGATGGAATTGTGCCCAGCCACTTTGGTCCTCATGGAAATTGAGCAATGTAATTTGATATTATTATTTTAGTTAAGCAATGGCAAAAACTATCAAGGCTATGGTAGCACCATGTCACTAATTGCCTATATTTATCAAACATAAAAACAAACAGAAAATAGTTAATTCAGTCGTGTCGAATGTTACATACATCTAACTATCTAACTGGATCTTTTTGTCATTAAATAAGCAAAGTGGCACTTTATCAAAACATCAGTAGTAAAGTCTTTTAAATCATTTTACACAGTCTGTGTAAAACGCCAAAATTGCTCTTATGAGAAACTCATAATTTTGACTGTCCTTCAAAGTTTTCAATAACAACACTTTGTACTTAGGTCAAAATGTCCTTCTGGGGAATTGGGAAGCTAATGAATAACAATTTGCCTATTTCACAAAGAGGAAAGTGCGTATAAAATTACTCCTAATTTCTCGTGTCAACTCAGTTAACTAAATGTATCATTTGAGAAATGACCCAAGGGAATATTAAGGACAAAGATGAGTATTAAATTGAATTTAAGCTATCATTCTGTGGTAAATGCCAGGAAGTTCCTTTTAAGAGACACCAACAGACAGAAAATAGAGGGTAATATGTCACAAAGGCCTTTTTGTCTCATACACTAAATGCTCTAAAAATATACACATTTTTCTGGAATGAAAGTTTCAGTAATTAATATAAATTTATATTAAAAGTGAGCCTATTTTGATGCAGAAATGATTTATTTTATATATCATATAAAGATGAGTGTGTAATTATGAAACATTTTGAACATAATTCTGAAAATATCAAATTGTTCTTGGTATTGCTTCTATGTCTGGCTTCTCTGAAATGTGGTTGAACTTTATTTTCTTCACATGATATGAACATTCTGTTCCATTGCTTAAACACCGCTGTGGTTTCCTCTTACCTATCAGATAAAAGCTAACACATTTAGTGTAGGATTCTTCCTGGTTGGTCCAAGACCTACATGTCAAGCATGGCCTCACACCAACATCCTCCACACATACTGAGTTCTCCCAATATCCATTCTCCCCTTCTCTGTAGTAATAGAACCTGGATTTCTATCTGGCACATGGCCTCTCAGCAGTCTTCCAATCATAGCAACTAAACCTGTCGTGACATTTAACTAACTGTTTTTAAGACAGAAACAGAAGTGTACATGGAGAAAAAAGCTCTGGGATTTTAACCCAAAACTTACCTACAATATCCTTTCTACATTGCCTCAGGATCAGATCATGGCCTTGTTTCTCCTCCAACAAAACCCCAAAAAAAACTATCATAATTCTTTTCATTATAACAATACATTGAAAGTATTCTGAATAAATGGAATCATTAGGGTGAGGCAGCTGCGAGTTTATACTCTTTGAGCGTATGCACAATATGTAAAGAAGCAAGAGCGACAGAACAACCAGAACTTTGGCCGACAATCAATGGAGACCAAAATCAGATCCTGTACAGACGTAAAGACTGCCAGTTTTCAGAAACTGAAATCTCTTTTAAAAAATCGAGGCCACTTGTGTCAACCAGCATTATTAAAAGAGAAAGCTCAATGGGGACTATAGGATCAGGATGATGACTAAAGAATCTTTCAGCCACTCCTGGGTAAGAGTTCCCTGTGGGATTGATTATTTTGTAGCTTTATCTGTACATTTTGTACTTGTTTGTACATATGCTTATATTTAAGCTAAACATTTAGAAAACACTTTATAGTTAATCAATCTTCCTATATTTGTCAAGCCCAGAGTTGAAAACTTCCCCATTAGGTACCATTCAGAAAAAGTACCTGACACATGGACATCAAGATGAGAGTGATAGACACTGGGGACTACTACAGTAGGGAGAGAGGGAAGGGCAAAGGTGGAAAGATGACTTATTGGGTACCACTTCCAATAGCGTCATTCATACCCCAAACCTCAGCAAACCTGCACATGTATCCCCTGAATTTAAAATGAAACCTGAAGTTAAACATTTTATTTTATTTATTTTTTTTTAACTTTTTAAAAATAAATTTTATTTTGAGATAACTTTAGATTCACAATAGTCGTAGAAATAATACATATCCTGCAGATCCTTTTCTTAGTTTTCCCCAAATGTAACATCTTGCAAAACTATAGTACACTACCAGAGACAGACAATTGGCCAAGTGCAGGCAAAAGCCTAAGTTCCTCAGAAAGCCTTCATTGACACTCTCTGAGTCCTTATTACCATTAGGCAGAGGTAGCAATTCTGGATCCCCAATATGCCTTCACTAACAACTCCTAGGCAGGGTAGGTTTTTTTTTTGAGACAGAGATTTGCTCATGTTGTCCAGGCCAGGGTACAATGGTGCAATCTCAGGTCACTGCAACCTCCACCTCCTGGGTTCAAGCGATTCTCCTGCCTCAGCCTCCTGAATAGCTGGAATTACAGGTGCCCGCCACCACACCTGGCAAAATTTTTATAATTTTAGTAGAGACGGGGTTTCACCACGTTGGCCAGGCTGGTCTTGAACTCCTGACCTCAGTTGATCCACCTGCCTCCACCTCCCAAAGTTCTGGGAATAGAGGTGTGAGCCACCATGCCAAAAAAAAAAAAAAGAAGATAAATTTTTAGAAAAGGAAATGTACCTGGCCTTCTATTTTCAACAGTAGGATGGATTAGAGATCTTGAAAACCTGCTGGTACGAAATACTGAAATGCTGTGTAAAATGTTTTCTAAACATCCTTTAAAAGTCATATGTGAATTTTCAAGAAAGTAAGAAAACATCTCTGAAGCAGGAATGTGAAGCAAAGACATACAAGAGAAGTAAGGGAGGCTTGAGTCCACGTAGCCCTCGGGAGGAGGCTGGCTGCCTCTTGGGATTAGTAGTTAGGCATAGGGCCCAGAGGCGAGGGGAGTCATGGTGGAGGTCTACCCTTTACAGCAGAGCCTCAGGAAGGACTCTGTCCTCCAGGAAAGGGTGAATTAGGAAGCAGAAACACAAACAAAACCAGTCCTTGGAAACTTGTCTGCCTTGGCTTTGGAGAAAGGGAAAACATCTCCTTTGAGAATTCATAGCTAAGGGTCAGAAGGTAGAGAGCTTGGGGCCTGATATTGCACTATGTGTCCTCTACAACCTGAATTGTAACAAAGTATACCAGAGTTTGCAGGGCCTCCACATGCCCAGTAGATATAAAGGCAAATCCTTTTCTGGGAGAATGCCTCCTAGATCCAGACCTCAAAATATTCCCATATGTAAACCACAATGAATTAAAATCATAATTAAAAAATTCCAAGCCATACCAGGTAATAGCACCACACTAAGAATCAGAAAAAAAAAAAAAGAACAAACATCAGAACTAGACATTTATGGAAGCTATAAATGTAATAGAGAATTGAAACCATGAGTAATGAGCAAAAGAAAACAGTCCTTTTTTTTAAAAAAAAATCAAATAGAACTTCTTGAAATGAAAAATAAAATCATTGAAATTTTAAAACTTGGACAATTAAGCAGCAAATCAGACTTAGTAGAAAATGAAAAATGGCCAGGCGCCCAGTGGCTCACACCTGTAATCCCAGCACTTTCAGAGGCTGAGGCAGGTGGATCACATGAGGTCAGGACTTCAAGACCAGCCTGACCAACATGGTAAAACCCCATCTCTACCAAAAATACAAAAATTAGCCTAGTGTGGTGGTGCACATGTGTAATCCAGCTACGTGGGAGGCTGAGGCAAGAGAATCACTTGAACCTGGGAGGCAGAGGTTGCAGAGAGCTGAGACTGCAACACTGCACTCCAGCCTGGGTGAGAGAGAGAGACACCTTGGCAGAAAGAAGAAAGAGACAAGGGAGGGAGGGAGGGAGGAGGGAGGAGGTAAGGAAGGAAGGAAGGAAGGAAGGAAGAAGAAGGAAGGAAGGAAGGAAGGAAGGAAGGAAGGGGAAAGAAAAAACTGGAATTACAAATTGTAAATAGATTCTAACTAAAATTTTCTAGAATGCAGCACAGATAGATAAAGAGATAAAAGCTATGAAGGAGAACTTGAGACACAGAGAATAAATGCCTAAAATATGTCCCATTGTAGATCCAGAAGGAGAGAATTAAAAGGAAGGGGAAGAGATGTTATTTTAAAAGATAATTACTGAGCCCTTTCCAGAATTGAAAATACGTCTATCTTTAGAATGAGTAAACCTAACGAATTCGAAACAGAATAAATTTTTAAAATTCAATATTAAAACATTCCAGTGGAATCCAAAGAGAAAATAAAAGATCCTAAAAACAGCCAGAGAGCAAAGATAGACTAGCTAAAAATAACTATATTTAGTCTAATGGTTGCTTTCTCAAGAGCAAAAATGAAAGGCAGAAAACAGGGGAATTAGTAGCACCAATCTGCTGAGAGAAAATAACTGTCAATTTACATTTGTATACTCAAAACAAACACTTAAAAAGGAGAGTAAAATAAAGAAATTTTCAGATGAACAAAAACTGAGTTTAGTACCAACAGATTCTCAGTAAAAGAAAATCTAAAGGATGAATTTTAGAAACATGTATTTTCCCCAGAAAAAGATCTGAGATGCAAAAAGAATTAGTGAATCAAGAAAGCATTAAGGATGAGAATAAATCTAAATAAACATTGAACACAGCAATAACGATTGATTTGAAGAATAAAACAATTAAGCATTGCAAAGAACTATAAAACAATGAACAAAATAGCATGAAACCTAAAAGGTAGTGTATGTGGTGGATGGAGTTAAATATTCATAGGTCCTGGAGCTATTCAAGAGGAGGATACATGTAATTATTAACTTAAGTCTTGTGAAGTAAGCACAGTAAAATTTCAAGGGTTTGACTAAGAACAAATATAGCATGAGGAACATCCAAACCAGTAGGGGGAAAAAGCTGAAATGATAAAATTCTATCAACTTAAAATAGGACAAGAAAAGGGGGATGGGGAGGACAAAGAAACTGTTGGTAGAAAATAATTTAAATAAATGTAAATAGACTGATTTCTCTCCTGTGAAATACGTAGATTGTCAGAGTAGACTTTTTTTTATTTTCTAAAAAATAGCTAGATGCAGCCAGGCATGGTGGCTCATGCCTGTAATCCTAACAATTGGGAGGCCGAGGTGGGTGGATTGCCTGAGCTCAGGAGTTCAAAACCAGCCTGGACAACATGGTGAAATCCCATCTCTACTAAAATACAAAAAATTAGCCAGGTGTGGCAGTGTGCACCTGTAGTCTAGCTACTCGGGAGACTGAGACAGGAGAATCGCTTGAACTCGGGAGGTGGAGATTGCCGTGAGCCAAGATCATGCCACTGCACTCCAGCCTGGGTGACAAGAGTCAGACTCCGTCTCAAAAAAAAAAAAAAAAAAAGCTAGATGATATAAGAGTAATATCTAAAACAAAAAGGCACAGAAAAGTTGGAAAGGACAGAAAAAAGATATATCTGAAAAGTGCTCATTAAAAGAAAATTGATGCCATTAATTTTTAATACAGAAATGTAACAAGACAGAAAGCATTACTAGAAAAAAGATATCTACTACAAAATGATCAAAGTTTTAATTCACCAGAAAAATGTAACAATTCTGTGCTTTTAACAACAATAACTTGAATTATATTGTACCACTGATAAAATACATTATATCCTTAATAAACTAATTATACTATTAAGAAAATAAAATAAGTAAATGTAACTTGGCTGTCAAAAAATCAGTGGATCAATATTCATAAGTGAGACTGGCACCTAACTGCCTTTTCATATCATGCCTGTTTCTGATTTGGTCATCAAAGTTATTAAGCTTCATAAGATGAGTTGTAGAATGTTCTCACTTTTTCTATGCCAAATTTAGAATTATGTCCCTTGAATGTCTGGAAGAATTTATCTCTAAAAACACATGTGCATGATGTCTTCCTTCTGGAAACATTTTAAAAGATACTTATTTAATGACTTTGATAGTTACAAAGATACATTTTCTATTTCATCTTGAGTCAATTTTGATAAATTTTGTTACTCTATGAAAATATCCATTTCTTGAAAGTTTTCAAAATTTTTGGCATCAGAGCATGTTTTTTTTCTTTTATTTATGTAGTATCTGTAATTTTTCATTGTTTTAAGGATTCCTGTGAATCTTATCTCTTGTTTTCTTGATTACACTTCCCAGAGAGTTGTCTGTTTTTTGTCTCTTCAAAACAAGCTTATTAATTTTCACTTTCTTCTTTTATGATGAAGCATTTAAATAATAAAAGTCCTCACACATACCACTGACCTACCTCTCTAAATTTTTAAGTTACACTATTTTCTTGATTGTTAAATTTTCCCTTTTAATGTTTCTTTAAACCACGAGTTATTCAAATATATATATTTTTAATTTCCATTTTTTTGTCCTGTACATGTATGCATGAATGTAAAATTTAAGTTTATTTCCTAATTTAATCTAGTTTGGGTCAGAGATGGAATTCTCTGCAAAATGAATTCTTTGGAGTTTACTCTGACTTGCTGTATGGCCTAAAGCATTGTTATGTTTTGGTAAATATTTCGAAGTTTTGGTAAATATTCCTTGTAACTTGAACTGGGTCCAGAGTTTTTTATGTTTTCATTAGATTAGTGTTCACTAAACCTCCTATATGATAATCACCCAAGGAATACAGCTCTCTGGGTCTCTTTCCTGGAGAGTCTCATTCAGTTGGTCTGGTATTAGGCCATTAGAGAGGTTTGGAAAATTTTGCAGTAGACTGAGCGATTTGATTGTTCTAGTCAAATTTTCTTTATTTGTACTGATTTGTGTCTGTTTGATCTATCATTTATTGAGAGAAATGTGTTCAAATCTTTCAGTTCAATGGTGGATTTTTTTACTTTTTCTTTTAATGTTTTCATACTATATATACATATTTATACACACCTATGACAGGTATATTAGATTCTTCTGTTCTGTGTCCTCATTTTATAAAATACAGAAGAGAAAAGTAAAGATAATTATTTTAAAGTCTTAGGACAAATAAATGGAAATATTTTAAAGTCTTAGAACAAATAAATGGTATGTAAATAAAATGCCTGGTCCATAGTAACTGCTCAATAGGTCATCACTAATATTTTCTATAAGATCACTTTCAAAACTAGAATTATCTACACATATGTGCATGCAGTCCATCTATTTACATACAGGCATAGTGTGTTTTATCCTTACATCAAACTGCCCATCAGAACTCTTCCCCATGAATGTGTGAAGAACTGTTTCTCCTGGATTGAAATGAGAGATAATGGTCTTGCCTTTCCTCAGAACACACTACTAGAAGTGTATTTGTTGTGGTGATGTTCCCAAGGACATTGTCCTTTATTTATTTTTATTTTTTGTCAAGACGAGGTCTCCCTATGTTGCCCAAGCTGGTCTTAAACCTTAGGACTCAACCGATCCTCCCGCCATGCCCTCTCAAAATGCCGGGATTACAGGTGTGAGCCACCACCCCGGCCAGGACATTGTCCTTTACAGTCACTAGTGTCCCCAGTACAAAGACCTGTGGGAGAATAGGAGCTAACTGTTAAGTAGAAGCTGTGATTCTCCTAAGGATTTTCTATGCCTTTTTCGTGACATTCATATATAATAAAAACAATTTAATGATCTGTTTTTATTGTTACTTTGTCAGTGGTAAAGTTCAGAACTAAGTGCATTGCTCAGCTCTGGGAACTAAATAGAAATTTAAACTTTCTTAGGCATAATATATTCTCTCTGACACTTTCCCTTAGCCCATTTACATCTCCTATGCTAATTTAGATTCTCCCTGTCCTATTGTTTTGTTGTGTGTGTGTTTGCTTTGCAAATTTATTACATGTATTTACTGTTACCACCTAAAGTCTTTATGGAATAAACCAGAATATAAGCACATGCATAGAAACATAAATAATAAATACTTATATAGATAGAAGCATGACTTTCTACATATGTATGAATGTAATTTAGAGACTAAATGGGGAAAATAGCTGACTCTAAGGCCTTCATGTCAGTATCAAAGACCCTCTACTAGAAAAGACAAATGAGAGAGATATTACATAAAATATTTATATTATTCAGAGAAAGAGAAAAGAAATGCCTTCCTTAATTCAGTGCTATACTGATATGATTATAGTTTATAGAGCAAGGTTTAAAAAGCACAGGATTTATGGATTTTCTACTTCTGTCAGTCTTGCTTCAAGAGTCTTAGGAAGATTACGTCACCTTTTGTATTGAAGGCTTCCTTATGGCTCTGTGTTTAGTCAAAATGTCATTTTAAAAAGAAATGGCTTGTTTTCAAAGCAATATCTTGCTAGCATAAATTCGCCTGCTGGGAAAAAGAAGAAAAGCTTGTGTGCATTGGTAGAGTCAGCATTATTCTGGCAATTTCTCTAAATACATTTTTAGAGGACTGCGGAGCTTGCTTCTCTTGTTCCAAGTCTAAGATACTCTCCTCCAAAATGTCCTGGTGCTGCTTATGGAGGCCCAGCTGTTCTGGGTGGTTTACTGGAAACATTTGTAAAACAATTAAAACTTTCTTCATGCCTGCTAACCTCCTGTCTTCTTAACATTAAAACTACCCTTTGTAATTTCCTTGTTTTTCTCACGTTGACTGGATCTGAAGGGAACATTTATTTACGCCGTAGCGAACACAGCTTAACTGGTATGTTGTCTGACAGAACAGCTTTGTTTATGTGCTTGTATAACCTCCTCTTCTGACAGCAGAACTTGGGGAGTTAGCCTTCTTAACAAACTGCCTATGCAATGCCAGCAGAAGACGTAGCAATCTTGTTATTACAAGAACACAACATTGGTTGAGGCTACTTCATTTTTCATTTATTAACTTAAGCAAAAATAACACAGTGTTAAAACCTGAGTATTATTTCAGAAATCAAGAGAGATCACACTCTAGTTAGCTTTCAAAATTAAAGACAATTTTTTCATTTGGTAGTAATACCTTTAGGGCACTATAAATTTTCTTCAGTTTCTTCATATGGTCCACAAAGACTGAGAAGGGTAATGATGCATGTCAGTCCTGGGGGAGGCTAGATAAACGTAGTTTAAGATTAAATTGTTTCCTAGCAAAACAAGAATCATTAGATTACAGCTTGCAGAATCAACCAATTATGCAGATATATGAATGGAACAGAAAAAGCAGTGGGCATTCTTCCCCAAATGGAAACAACTGTGGTTTTCAATTTCTGCTGAAAAGGGTCTTGATTTTAAAAGGAATAAAAAATAAAAACCCTAATAACCAAATGAAAATTATGAAAGCAGGCATTGCTCTTCTTCAGGGACGTAATGCTGTTTCAGATATTTCTGGAATATTTCTGGGGAACAATATTCTGGTTTGAAAGTGCATTGTTAGGCTGTTGCTCATCTTGTTTATAACTGCCCTCCCCTCTCCCAGGCAGTTCAGATGACTGTCCTAAGAACAAAAGAGAAGATGTACAACTCTTTTAAAATGACATCTCCTTACTTCCCCGTTATGCCCTAAAATATGTATTATACTCTCTTTTCTATATTTTGAGCAGAAAATTATTTAGAAGGAGTAAATGGTCTTTGAGCCCCTCCGTGAATTAAGATTTGAAGTTTCACTGAGAGCCCCTTTGGTAGCCTTCCTCATGGCAAGCTGACAAAAGGTTGGGGAAGGGAGAAGGAGGAGGCTCCTAGGTTCTTCTAAAGAGTACAGGAACTGACCTTACAGGCAGAGAGAAGAGCTGTGGGTTCATTTAGTCCCTGTTTTCCCCATAACTGCACTGCAAACTTGCTATCACATTTGTCATGTGGTTGATGAGTGTCTGTCTTTATACCAAAGGTACTTAATAAAATTGTATAGAAAGACAGATGACCCCGGAGACAGATTATATTAACTTAGGAGTCTGCAAGCTTGGCCGGGTCCTGACTGCTCCTGCGCAATCTTGAGCCTCAAATTCTCCAAACATAGCAAAACTAATCCTTACCAGCTGCTTACAAGGAAGGGAAAATCAAATTCACGAAGTAATTTGAACTTCTTGTTAACAGAAATCATCTATCAATGTATATTACTCATTATGGAAAAAATAACCTGTCCACAATTTGCTTTCATTTTGCTTTTGATTAATTGTACGTATCATGCATTGTCAACCAGGACTCCACAAGGAAGTACAATTTGCATTACCTATGTTAATCAAAACTAATGGTTAATAGGAAGACAGATGTCTATGCAGAATTCAGAAAAAAAACTTGCTGACTCTACTAGCATGATCTAATTTAAAGAAGGCAACAATTGCTCAATTTCCCTAAAATTTATAACTTCAAAGAGCTAGCGTATAAAGCAAACAAAAATGAGAAGTAAAGATGATAAAGGAGCAAAAAAATATATATTTTTTTTGTGAAAGAAATAAAATGTTTGCCAGGGGACATGCAGAATTGAGACTGACCTAATAAGAATTGTTTGCAGGCTTCTAATGATTCCATTCTTTAGGCCAAAGTTAAGTCACTCTGGGCTACTTTTTTGTTGTTGTTATTTTCATCCCATGTCCATTCTTTTGGAATGGATGAAGGTGGTGATGTCTAAACCACCACCTTCAGTTTTCCACTTATGCACTCACTTCATATTATCTACTGTAAAAACTATCCTAGATGTTATGCAGGATAGAAAAATATACAAGACAGCCACCTGTTCTCCAAGAACCAAAGAATCCAGATTAAGACATAGACACAAATCGTTCCTATTTAAGGAAGTGTGATTAAAAAAAAACAAAAAACAAACAAACAAAAAAAAACTAATACAGGATCACAGAGAAAGGAAAAAGATTTCTATCCAGCCAGTGTGATCAGGGGAGCCTTTTGAAGAGTGTTCTATCTATGTGACTCATGATGTTTCCCTTTACTGCTTAAAAAAAAGGGGAAAACAAAAAACACTCATTACCTCTTCTACAGATAAATTGAGTAATGCAGAAATTAAGATAAATTGGTATGACAACATCAAGGGTCAGACTATCTCTACGTCTTCCAAGCAGCAGAAAAAAGAAACATTCTGTCCTCTTGGCTGGTTTCTATTTTGTGAAGTCAGTCTTCAAGCCCACTGGACATGTCTCAGTAAACAAGTGCTGCTCCTGGCACAGGGATTTGGGTTGCTTCCCTTTTAAATCTGAATGTTGAATGACTTCTTGCTTCCTACTGGATCTTATTTGGGAGCTAACATAAAAGGTTAATGTTCCTGGCCATCCGTAGTTATTGTTACTTAGGGTTGTGCTGGATGTCTAAATGATACAGTCAGTTTTTGCCTTTGATGGTGTGAGAGACAGGGACAGGGACATTTAGCCACTAAGCATCTGAATGAGCATAAGACCTGATAAAGTCCCCCAATGATAGTGAACTGAGATTGCATATCAAGTATCTAGAGAGTACAATTTTTCCCCCTTATAAAGGTCTTTCTTACTTCTTTTTAAAAGGAAATACATGGCAAGATAAATAATTCAGTGCAATGATCTTTCTAGAGTAAAAATAACATGGTTTCTTTGGACTTTGTTCATATTCTCACCCATGTCAACAAACACAAGTTTACCGACTAAGAGATGGTGATCGGAAAGGTGCTGCTGAAGATGTCAAAAAGGCTGAGGAAATTCTGAAGCAAGGCTCATCAGCATAACTATTCGAACAGGAATTTTTTTTCCCATGGAAAGGTTATTCCTCTTCTTTCTGAAGTTGATATTTCTTCTCTTTGATTGAGGAAAATAAGAAACTTCTGATAGCGATAAGGAGCTACTTTTTATAGAGTGCCTACTGTGCTAAGCACTTTATATACTTCATTGAATTATTAGATCTACTGTACAACATTATCTTCATTTTACAGATGAGGAAATAGAGGCTCAGAGAATGAGTGTCTCAGTTGAGGGAATAAATGCAGCTAGTAAGTGTTGGAGGCACTAATTGAAACCTGTCTCAACACCTACACATGTTCCTGTAGGATGCCGTGCCACAGAAACCCTTCAGGTGAACAGCTATACCTGGAAGTTGCCTTGCCAGGAAGAGCATTCTCCCAGGTCAAAACTCTGATAGCATTGTCTTTTGCTAAGTGTTTGTAATGGGATAATGGGATTAAGATATGATCACGGAGAAACATAAATTAATCAAAGAAATCTGGGCACAGTGGCTCACACCTGTAATCCCAGAACTTTGGGAGGCCGGGGCAAGAGGATCACATAGGTCAGGAGTTCGAGACTAGCCTGGCCAACATGGCAAAACCCCGTCTCTACCAAAAATGTAAAAATTAGCCGAGTGTGGTGGCACATGCCTGTAATCCCAGCTACTCGGGAGGCTGAGGCAGGAGAATCACTTGAACCCAGGAGGTGGAGGTTGCAGTGAGATGAAATTGAGCCACTGCACTCCAGCCTGGGTGACAGAGTAAGACTCTGTCTTGAAAAATAAAAATAAAAAATGAAAAAAGAATCAAAGAAAATCAGGCCACCAAAAGTGGAAATAAAACTGAGGGAATGGCTTGCTAGCATACAATAACACTTAATTAGGTAGGAGGTATTGTACAGCATTTTTATGTTTTCATGTGCCTAAAATACATTGAAGTGTAGTGTTCATGACCTCCTATATATTCCTGTGACCTTATGTATTTACTCTGGAAGCCTTCCAGGACAAGCTAAAGAGCCTCAATATTTGTGATGTTTCTGAGGTGTTTGGCAAGGATGAAGTTCATGAGCAGGCTGTTTCAGCTGTCCTTGCTCTGCTGACCTGCTTTTGTTCTGACTGGCTTTCAAATTTCCAGCCTTGAGTTCCATCTTCTCCGTGGCAGACACGTAACTTTACATAAATCACTTACCCATTTATGATTTCAACTTCTAAATTATAAAACAGAATGAAAATTGTCCTTCAAAGTTTTTGAAGCTCTAACATTTGATTAATTACAACTTAAAGTTCTCTTTACATTTTTATACAGATATGTATGTATTAATTTCAGTTAAATAACGTTTTTAAAAATCATTAGTGAAATTTCAGCAGCCATGGAGTCATTATGAAGATTCTTAAATTGGTTATTCATCAATTATCCAAAAATTATTTATTCAATGGACTTAAACTCAGTTTATTATTTTAAAATCAACTTGTATGACTACTAAAGATAAAATATTGTGTTAAAATTAAGGTACTGTTTTATGTCCATAGAGATTTTTCTGCATACACAAATCCACTTTTCTGAGGCTAAAAGATAGCACACTCTAAATTGCAATGTTATTTATTTAGACTACATATAAAACCATGGGCAATTAAGAAAAATAATATGAGAAAATCTTTATGTAAGCTTCTGTTTTTCATCCTACCGTCTTCCTTTCTATTGTATTTCACTTTTCCTTCTAAATGAAAATAAAATATTAATAATATCTTACACATGCATGATTTTAAGGTTTGCAAAACACTTTCATAGGCAGCAGAGTCACATCTTATATGGGGATTGTATTGTGAAGCCATTTCATAACGTAAAAATCACATATGGATACAATTACCCATAGCCCATAAAGAATACCATGCATAGTTTTATACAAACAGCCTTTTAAAATATACATATATATTAAGACAATATCTACAGAATAAAGAAAGTATAGTATACAACAAAGGATAGTTTGCAAAATTTATTTCTCAAAATATTAAATTGTATAAAAGAGGACATATAGTTATGTATTTCAATTTCATGGGAGAATGCACATTATTTGTATAACATAGATGCAAACATGATGCTACTCCACTGTATAGCTCTTACAACATCCTTGTGAGCTAGAATTAGGATTTCCCTTTATAAAAGAAAATAGTGCTTGGAGTAGTTTTAAAACTTGTCCAAAGCCTCAAAACTCATAAGCAGCAAAGCTAATTCAAACCTTCAGAACTGCAGGCCTAGTTGTCTTTCTGCTTCCTCATAATTGGCTCTGACTTTATGCTTCTCTCCTGCTGAAGTATCTAAACATTTTTTCAACTTTACTAAATTGAGCATTGTTTTCAAAACAATTAGTTTTCCCAGATAAAATTATCTTCTTCAATTCATTGATAGAATGGGAGGAAAATGCTATTAGGTTTGATTTAAAAAGTATCTGTTAATTAAATGTAATCCGACCAGCTCATGAACTAATATTGTCAGTCTGCTACAAAGCTGCTTTAAATGTGTGAGACTTTATTGGGGAGAGGTTTATGTTGATAATATGTCCATTATAAGAGAAAGTAGATATTTAACTGTCAATAAAAAGGTCACTATTTGTTTTTCCTTGACTCTGGCCCAGAAATAAATGTTAAAATTTCTAAGAGAATCTGTATCAGTCAATATAGGTAAGCTTTAGGGGTGAATATTGTACTGAAAGACTCAGGGGAATGATGAATTGTAGTCTGTCCAAAGACCAAGACTTGGGGTTACAGACCTTAACCTCATTCTCCAATTAACAGTCTGGATGTGAAACCAGATAGTTATAACCTAACCTCTTTAGCCATGTCTTCCACACAGGAACTAGCATAGTGGCAGATTTAGACATATAAAAGAAATAAATATTGCAGCTAGAAGTATATTAATGTGGAAGTTACAGATACATACATTAACTGATTATGTATTCAAAATTAAGAAGTTGTGCTTATATAATTTTTCCTATTCTAATGCTGCTTTTCCAAAGCACAGAATGGTTGCTAGAAATAAGCCCTTACCATCCTCTCAGCTCTTTCTCTTTTACAATCTTTCTAAATGTCGAACTACACAAACACTTTTAGACTTGGTTGTTACTTCATCCCATTATTCTTCAGAAGAGAAATTGAGGCCTCCCAATGTTAAATGATTTCCCCAGGAACATTTAGAACTGAGACTAGAATGAAATTTGTATTAATTCATTGATATATGAAGAGATACTGAGAACCTACTGCATGCCAGGAATTTTTACACTTTTGACTACACTCACTACTGCTGTTTTCACTACAACAATCAGGTTAGAATACAGTTTTACTAGAAAATATGAAATAAGGCCTGGCACAGTGGCTCATACCTGTAATCCTGACACTTTGGGAGGCCAAGGCAGGAAGACTGCTTGAGCCTAGCAATTCAAGACCAGCCTGGACAATGTGGTGAAACTCCATCTCTAAAAAAAATCCAAAAAAAAAAAAAAAAAAAATTAGCCAGTGTTGGTAGTGTGCACCTGTAATCCCAGCTACTTGGGAGGCTGAGGTGGGAGGATCGCTTAAGCCCAGGAGATCGAGGCTGCAGTGAGCCATGATTGTGCCGCTACACTCCAGCCTGGGTGACAGAGTGAGATGCTGACTCAATTAAAAAAAAAAAGAAACAAAACCAAAGAAAAGAACATGTGACTGAAATAATAAGCTAATGATACTTGAATCCAGTATATGACAGATTTCAGATCTCAGTCCATGTGAGTCTTGCTAATGATGATTTTCAGGAAGACAGTTTGCAGAAGCTGCCTTCTAAGCTGCCTGGCTGAAGTAAGACAAAATAAGTGGTAAACAAAGAGATTTGGGGCAAGTAAGCCTTTATTGTCTCACTATATATTTCCTTTAGAAGAAAAGAGTCATTTTCCCCAAAAAGCCAGCACTAAAAGAAGAGAAAAATATGCAACAAGGCACAGGAATTATAGATTTTATCCTCCTAGTCATGGGCATGTCATCTGGGCAGCCACACAGGATCAAGTGCTTGGAAGGGCCCCACACATGATTTAATGCTCTCCAGTTGCCATCTTGGAATTCTTAATAAGTCCTTAACAAGGGGTCCCTGATTTCCATTTTTCACAGGATCACATAGTCTTCCTTGCCATTGCTTAGCAGGGTCTGTATGGCCTTGCTCTGCCACACCTCTGACTTTCCTCACCCTCTCCTGTTTCTTTCCATTTGGGCGCCACTGCTAGGACTTGTTTCTTGTATCTGAACACATCCTTAATGTAGATCTGGTTTGTATAGTAAATTCTCCCTCTGATATTTAACCTCCAGTGGACTTATTTGGAAAAATGGGAGACTGTTAAGACAACTTGCTTTTTCTTTTTAATAGATATGTGTTTGTATCAGTAAATATAAATCTGCCTTGTTTGTTTTTATAGCAGTAAAATCTATATGTAGCCCACATATCCCCACTGGGGGTCCCCTGGACCCCTAGAAATCTGGGTGAACTTAGTCCAAGCTCCAGCTCCACAGTCTCGTGAGAGAAATTCCATGGTTTCTGCTAGTTCCTCTCCTGAATTCTCCAGGCTCCTCCGCTACCACGCGTATGTCATCTGCACATGATACCTCCGTCTGCCCCGTATTAGTCAGGATGAAGGTCTCAACTGCTTCAACAGTTCCACAGGATATGTAATAATATGCATTTTGTGCTTCTTGTGTGCATTTTACTGAAGATTTGGAGATACCCAGGCTCAGGGGAGAAGTTCATATCAGGGATAGATGGTTCTCTCCAACCTATCTGATCTCTGTTCTCTTTCTCCTTCTTCCTCCTTCTTTCTCCAAAGTAACAAGTAAATTTGTATTATTGTTTTGCATAGACATTTTCAACAGTATTAAGGTCTTGTCAGGGTCTCATACTCTACCTGAAGCACTTTCCCAATCAAATGTAGTTCCTATCCTAAGAGAAACGTTTATTACAACCATTTTATAACAATAGTTTACATTGTTGGCAGTAGTTTTCCAAAAAAGGTAAAAATGCAGAGGCTTTTTTCTTATGATTTACACTTCATGATTTTGGAATTTCTATACAAAAGAAAAGTGGTATTAAAATCACCTATATTTTCCAAACTGGGCATGAATATATAGTCCAGATATTACTGCCTCATTCTGAAGTCCTTTGTTTTCCTTTTTTTCCTTTGTCTCTGAAAATATTTGTTAGTTATAAAAGAAACTTTTTTTTCTAAGTTACAGAGAAACTTATTTTCTATTTTTTTTTTTTTTTTTTTTTTTT
>NW_016804227.1:1781211-1794123 GCF_001698545.2 Rhinopithecus bieti | reverse complement strand
CCGGATCTCAGCTCACTGCAAGCTCCGCCTCCCAGGTTTACGCCATTCTCCTGCCTCAGCCTCCCAAGTAGCTGGGACTACAGGTGCCCGCCTCGTCGCCCGGCTAGTTTTTTGTATTCTTTAGTAGAGACGGGGTTTCACCGTATTAGCCAGGATGGTTTCGATCTCCTGACCTTGTGATCCGCCCGTCTCGGCCTCCCAAAGTGCTGGGATTACAGGCGTGAGCCACCGCGCCCGGCCTTCTATTTTTTTAAGTGTAAATAAAATGCTGCATTTTTCAATCTTAGAAGCTTGGTGGGAAAATATATTGAAGTTCAAAACAATATTAGAAAGCCGTATGCCTGTCAGTTTCCGTTATAACATGTATACTAATTAAATATTTTTCATCAATGTTATATTTTGAAGAGATGCTTTCATCAGCGGGTAGCATATTTTTAATTTACTAACCACCTTTGAACTGATTTATTTAGACCTCATTGATGCTTACTACTTAATTACAAATAGACATGTGATAATATAGGGGTTTGATCTCATTACACAAATAGCCTTTCCAACGCAGTTGTTTAGGAGAATCAGGCAGTCTGCTGACAGTCAGAATGCATGATTTACATATCTGTTCTCCATTAGCCAGTACTTCATGCACGGCCAGTCATTTCCTTCTCTTAATTGGAAACTAGCTAATTAGCCTATATATAATTAATTTGCATATCAAGCAAATGAACTATTGAATGAAATGCTGTGTAATGTAGTACCAATTAGGGTCAATTTTCTGGAGTAAACAAGCTCATAACCAGCCCCCTTCAGTTCCAAAGAAAAGAGAAATACAATATTTTAAATACGAAAATATATGTTAACCTCACATCATATCTAAATAATAAAATGATTCACAGACCTAAAGTTATCAGACTTTTGAAAAGAAAATTTTGTGACTTTAGGCTAGGCAAAGATTTCTTAGATACAACATTAAAACAGATCTATAAATGAAAAAAATAAGTAATTGGACTTCAGTGAATTTTAAATTTTGTTTTCTGAAAGACATTAAGAGAATGAAAAGACAAACCAGGTCGGGCGTGGTGGCTCAAGCCTGTAATCCCAGCACTTTGGGAGGCCGAGACGGGCGGATCACGAGGTCAGGAGATCGAGACCATCCTGGCTAACACGGTGAAACCCCGTCTCTCCTAAAATACAAAAAACTAGCCGAGCGAGGTGGCGGGCGCCTGTAGTCCCAGCTGCTCCGGAGGCTGAGGCAGGAGAATGGCGTAAACCCGGGAGGCGGAGCTTGCAGTGAGCTGAGATTCAGCCACTGCACTCCAGCCTGGGCGATAGAGCAAGACTCCGTCTCAAAAAAAAAAAGAAAAAAGAAAAAAGAAAAGACAAACCATACTTGGAGAAAAATATTTGCAAATCACATAGTTGATAATGGGCTAGTAGGTAGAACGTAAGAGAACTCTAAAATCACAATAATAAAAAAACAAATAACCCAACTTTTAAGAATTGGGCAAAAGATTTGAGCAGACACTTCCCCCGCCCGCAAAACAGTGTACAGAATGCAAACAAGCACATGAAAAGATGCTCAACATCATCAGTTATTAGAAAATGCAAGTTAAAACCACAGTGAGCTGCTGCTATGCACATATAAAAATGACTGAAATTAAAATGTGCCACTTATCTATGGCCCAAGCAGAAACTTTTGAAGATAATTATAACTGAAGCTGTACTGCAAGAGCGCTAAACATCTAGAGGTTGTGTACCCCACAGTATAAAACTCAAAACTCCTCACTCAGAGTTCTTAACTGGAGGTCTAAGTACCCCTACGAGATGTATGACTGGGCTTTGAAAGGCCCATAAACTTTCTAAGGGTATAAATAGAAGGGTGTGTGTATATGTGTATTTGTATTTCTTAGGGAAAAGGAAACAGGGATATCATCAAGTTTTCAATGGAGTAATTTAACAAAAACAGCAACAACAAAAAGTTTAAGAATCTACCCCAACCAATAGCTTAATTGGGCTAAACAACACAGAAAGCTCAATGAAGCACCGTGAAACCACTGGATAGGAAGAGGTGTAGGTAAAAATAAGCACCCTGGGAAGATAAACCTGTAACTGAAAATTATAAAGCATACAGGAAAATTTCTGCTATGTGAGATAGTCAAAAGACCATATATTGGCAGAATTCACAAATGATAAAATGTAACTAAGACAGCATTCCTCATTTAATACAAATGTTTACATTTCTCAAAGAGATTTTGCAGTAAATAGCATCCCAGAAACAGAAACATAAAGTTATCAAACAAGAGCAGGAATGCATGAAAATGGGCCAACTGGAAATCATACAAATGAAAAAAAAAATAACTGAAAGTAAGAAGGATCTTAATAGATGAAATAAAGAGTAAACTAGACATATTCTTTAATACTGCACACTAAACTGTCTTAGAGTCTGCTTCTCAGGGAACACAATTTGTGACAGACAGCAATCACCAAACATGCCTGTTTGCTCAACTATCATAGAACATAAGGGAGATTGTGAGAAAGGAGTACACTCAGAATACTCAATGGGAAATAAAGAGAGAAGAGGAAGATAGAGCACATCAATTGCTAGGATACACTTCTCTCCCATTGGTCAAAATCTGCTCCACTGGGCAACAACACCTCAACACTACTAAGTCAGATCATTCAACCACTCTAGGTGGCCACTGAGGAAGGCAGATCCTTCTCTTGTTCAGTCAGCCCAGTACATAGGTACAGAGAGTTCTTGTCAAGCAGGAATTCACAAGGGGGCTCCTAAATGGTGGTGGCAACAGCAGCCAGAATTTCTGACCGTAGGAATAGCATGATTGATTGATACTGTCACTCCAGTCAGAAAGAACAGCAAGTGACTGAATAGACAGGGTTGAATAGAGGTGGAATGGAAACTAAACTATGATTAGTTGTAGGAATGTGCCTATGCATATACTGTTCTTTCTGAACAATTATATGTTTCTATGTATAGTTATATATAGACCTAGTTATATATTTATCCTAACATGAAGTACTTACATCTCCCAACCAATTGTGGGAGATGGAGAAAACAGAATAGTGAGAGTGGTAAGAATAATAGTAGTAAGAATGACAATAAATTGTGTACTTGTATAGTGCTTTGCAGCTAACAAAAATGGAAAAAGATGCTTTCATACAGGAAGCATGTGAGACGTTTTCTTTCTATTCACCCCAAAGCATTTAAACTTATTATTTCTCTCAGCAAACAGGAGAATTTGATGACTGGGATAGATTTTTCCAGGCCAATGGAAAACTAGGAAGAAGCCATAGAAACCCAGATTTTGAAGACATTGGAAGGGAAATATAATCTAGCTACCGCATTTTACAAATTACGAAGCGGATCCAGAGACAGAAAATGAGTTCTGTGTCAGCTTTTGATTTAGGAGGAAATGATTATGAAAGAAGTGATTGTATTCGTGTTAAAATTAAGTGATGTCCTCATTAAAACTCCATCTCTTAGGACAGGACAAGCATGGGTGGAGACTTACATTTGCTGAATACCTATTATGTTCTATGGATTTCACATTCATTATGTCCTCTAATTAACTTCTTAATCTTCACAAAATCCTAGGAGGTAGATATCATTTTACTTATTAATTAAGAGGTTTAGTGGCCTGTACAAGGCCAGGTTAATAATTAGCTGCTTCTGGAATCAAATCCTGATTAAGAAACTTACACTGACTCCAGAAGCGAAGCAGTTAAAGAATACTGAAGCTAAGAACAATGAAATCATATTTTCAATTTAAAATGCTATTTCCATTTCCCTTTCATTTTAAATGAGTTAGACACATCAAATATTATAGAACAATGGCTTGCCCCAAGTAAATAAATGTTCAATTTTATGTCTGAGTCAGTAAAATGCTGACATATATACAAGCAAAAACATTCAGGAGAGACATATTTCTAAATCTCCTCACCACTGCCTGACTCAGAGGTACCAAAGTCCTCCTTCCTCGGTATCTCTCTGTGGAAAATGAGAGCATTCTGCTCCTGGTCTTTGGACTCTAACAATCAGAACAAAACCCAACAAAACAAAAACCCACTGCAGGCCTGCATTGTCTCCCCCATCTGCCCCTCAAGGCAAACCTTTAAAACATCCAAGAATAGAAAGACAAATAGGTAGTGGGCACAGATGCACCGAAATATGACCCAATTCAAACACAGGAAGTACAGTTGCTTCAGTGGGTTGGAGCAAGTCACAGTGAGCATTCTGACCCATTTGCCCCTGGTGTTGAGATTAATTGGTGTACACTGGCTGGTTGCACTGCCCATGGGGAGCTTGAATACTATTGTTTAGTATTGTACAATTTAGTTATTGTACAGTTCAGATCTAATTCTTTGTATAAAGTCTAGGAGTCACTCCTTCAGGGCACTGGTGCACTTCTTTTTCCGGAGGAAATGTGAAAAGAGAAAGTTAATAGGGTGAACTACAGCTCCACTGCTGCTGCTACTCAGTTTATATTCATCATCTCCCTTCACATTGTCCATTCGAGATCTCCTTCACCTTCAGCTAGCATCTGTGCTGGTCTCAGTGGCTCACCCAGTGGCGTGACTCAGTCCCGCATTTTTTAGAAATCTGAGCCCCTTGAGCATTGTACCCTTTGCAGACCATGGTTCTTGTCTAAAGAGACACTCAAGTCAATCATGTAAGAACAATTGTTTAGCGTAGTCATAACTTAGGTATTCCTTGGAAATCATGTGAGAACTATTGCTTAGCATAGTCATAGCTCAGGTATTCCTTGGAAAAAGGATGAAACGATATCTTTAGTTACGACTGTCTGATCACTCACAGGGAATAATTTTTCTCCTTGCTAACTCATTGGCATTTCCATTCCTTCCATCTTCCATCTCGTCTCTTTTTCTCTCATGCTTAATATGTATCAAGCATAGTTCTAAGTACTTCACATATAGTAACTTACTTAGTTCTCACAACAACCCTGAGATAGGCCTATGTTATCCTCATTTTAGAGATAGCAGTGGTGTGCAAATAAGTTAAATAAGTATCCTTAGTCACACAGTAAGTACATCTGGGGACCAAGATTTGACCCCATACAGCCTGCTCCAGAGTCCATGCCTGTAACCACAGACTTCCTACTTCCCAGTCTTGGTTAACAATGTGCTTGTGTATTGATAAAGGTCGCTAAAAATATTTGGCTCAATTCAAAGCACCTCAGTCAGCTTTTAGCTAATTTACAAGTCTGTAAGGTAATTGTGGGTGAAATTGCTAGCTCCAAACAGCACTGCTTTGCTTTGGACTTAATTTCACTTGTGGCTGGCACTGTGGACCTATTTGATTGACTGATTTATTCTTCATCTCCAGCCTGAAGCTCATCTGCAACCTTTCAGCACTCCCCGTTCCAGCCACACCACGTAACCTGCTGCATGTTTCTGCTTCTGTGCTTGGCCTGTGGTATTCCCACTGCCCATAGTGCCCTTTTCTTCCTCCTGGACCTTGGAAACATATTTCCATCCTTCCAGCCCTACCGTGCCAGCCACTGGGGAGTGATGGTAACATTATAATAACTTACTTATGCATCCTTTGCCGCCTCCAGATTTAACTTCTCCAGAGGATATAACAATGCTTTATTCTTTTAGTATCATTTCCCTATTTAACACCCTAGCACTTTGGGAGGCCAAGGCAGGCGGATTGCTTGAGCTCAGAAGTTCGATACCAGCCTAGGCAACGTGGTGAAACCCCGTCTCTACTAAAATACAAAAAATTAGCTGGGCATGTTGGCCTGCGCCTGTAATCCCAGCTCCTCAGGAGGCTGAGGCACAAGAATTGCTTGAACCAGGGCGGTGGAGGTTGCAGTGAGCTAAGATAGAGCCACTGCACTCTGCACTCCAGCCTGGGCAACAGAGCAAGATTCTGTTTCCAAAAGAAAAAAAGATGGCCGGGCGCGGTGGCTCAAGCCTGTAATCCCAGCACTTTGGGAGGCCAAGGCGGGCGGATGACAAGGTCAGGAGATCGAGACCATCCTGGCTAACACGGTGAAACCCCGTCTCTACTAAAAAATACAAAAAACTAGCCGGGCGAGGTGGCAGGTGCCTGTAGTCCCAGCTACTCGGGAGGCTGAGGCAGGAGAATGGCGTGAACCTGGGAGACGGAGCTTGCAGTGAGCTGAGATCTGGCCAGTGCACTCCAGCTTGGGTGACAGAGCAAGACTCCGTCTCAAAAAAAAAGAAAAAAAAAAGAAAAAAAGATTTAATACCTTAAAGACACCAGGTTAATGTATAAAAATTTTCCCACGATAATTTTAAATGTGATGAAAACCCTTTTGAAGGTGTCTGGCATTAAAACACATTAATAATTCCTTTTAGGAAAGAGTTGTCCTGAGTCAAGTTCATAATCCTCTTACTTTCACTGTAAGACCTTCAACCTCTAAGGAAAGAAGCAGTGTGAGCAGAGAAATTAGCTGGGTTGTGATACACTCTCAAGTGACATGTCAGCCACACCCACAGGGATCTTTGCAGCTTTGATGGCCCTCCAGAATGATGCCAGGTTGGACCACAGAGGCTGGATACTTTTTACTCCTTCATCAGCCAGTCATTGGATGTAGGCTATCCTAAGAAGGGAGCACGGCATTGACAATGGCAAATGCTGAACAAAGGTGACATCCAGGGCTGTTTTCTGATAATAATCCCAGCAGGTAAGGGAATAAGTCTGCATCATTCCTGAAGAGGGAGGTGGAGGGGACGTCAGAGTGGCCCGGTACAGTTCAGATCTAATTCTTTGTATAAAGTCTAGGAGTCACTCCTTCAGGGCACTGGTGCACTTCTTTTTCCGGAGGAAATGTGAAAAGAGAAAGTTAATAGGGTGAACTACAGCTCCACTGCTGCTGCTACTCAATTTATATTCATCGTCTCCCTTCACATTGTCCATTCGAGATCTCCTTCACCTTCAGCTAGCATCTGTGCTGGTCTCAGTGGTTCACCCAGTGGCGTGACTCAGTCCTGCATCCTTTAGAAATCTGAGCTCCTTGAGCATTGTGCCCTTTGCAGACCATGGTTGCTGTCTAAAGAGACACTCAGGTGAATCATGTAAGAACAAAAGATATTTCTTCCTGCCCTTATTGTGAAGCATTAGCCTAGTTAGGCTTCAGTTTCAGTTAACCCTGACAAGATGATTACTTCACAGTGCCCAGGTGGCAGTATCAGTTATAGTTCAGTGTGACTCTTGATGTGTCCTCTGGTAGAAGGGTTCCTCCTTTGGAACCAGGACCTCTAGACACATGGAGTTCACAGTTGTGGGGATGGGAAGCACAAATGGGTGCTCGGGAGTGATGGTAAACAAGCCACTCCTGCTTCTCACTCTCAGCCCTTGCCCATGCATTCTACCTGTTGAGAACACAATCTCATATCATACTTGCTGATTCAGAGTGTGCACTGTATCCTGGAGGATGGTCATCCATCCTCTGAGCTGGTGCTTCAGCAAGATAATCCTCTCAATTGTGCCTTTAGCAGGGTGAACCATTGCTCTTCTAGGTCGGCACCTTCTAGGTGGTGAAGTATGTGATATGGCCTCACCCTCACACCTTTTTTGCTGTAAAGTAGGTCCCTTGGTCTGATTCAGGGTTCTCTGGAAACTCATGCTGGTGGATCAAACACTTTGTAAGATCTTGGATAGGTCCTGTGAGCAGGAAAAAGAAACCTATGCCAGGAATAGGTCTACTCTTATCAAAATGAATTGCCAGCCCATCCAGACTGAAGGGGCGTAATGTAGTCAACTTGTCACCGAGTGGCTTATTTAATGATGATGTTACAATAAAGACATACAGTTGTTCTCTTTTGCTGGCACATTTGGCAATGGCAATAATAGATCAGCCAAGGTAAGCAGACGTGGATGCTATTGGGTCCATGTTGTTAGGCCCTGCTACCATGGCAACTCCACTCCTGTGCTCCTTTTGCCAGTGTTAGATGGCCAATGACAGTGGCTAGTTGGTGTCGACTGTCTGAGTTGTTTTTGGCTACCTGACTGTGAAGTGCCTCTTCAGTGATGGATACTTTCCAGTAGATATTGCATGTGACAGAAAAGTCTTCACATAATGTGCTCACTCCTATGTATTCATCCACATGCCTCCTTGGTTCCAATCTTACAATCTTTCTCTTTCCAGACCCCTTATCAGCTGGCCAAAACATTTTCCACTGCCTGTGTGTCTTGTGCCCTTGCGGTAGTTCTCTTTGCTCATAAAGTTAATAACCTGTTGCACCAAACTGTGGCCCATTGACCACACCCAAGTCAGGCTATAAAGCAACCACCATCCACTTCTGACTTACACCTGCATGCTGAGCCATTCCATCTGTGAACCTCTTCTATCAGGTGAGCATGAGATGCCCCCGGCAGCTGTGAGAGTGAACTCAGGGGCCGGGTGCAGTGGCTCATGCCTGTAATCTCAGCACGTTGGGAGGCCGAGGCAGGTGAATCACGAAGTCAGGAGTTCAAGACCAGCCTGACCACCATGGTGAAACCCCATCTCTACTAAAAATACAAAAAATTAGTTGGGCGTGGTGGTGGGCACCTGTAATCCCAGCTACTCAGATGGCTGAGGCAGGAGAATTTATTGAACCCGAGAGGTGGAGGTCACAGTGAGCTAAGATTGCGCCACTGCACTCCAGCCTGGGTGACAGTGCGAGACACCAACTCAAAAAAAAAAAAAAAAAAGAAAAAAAAAAGAGTGAACTTGTGGGAGAGGCACTGGAATACATTGATGGGTGACATGGGGGTTCTGGGCCACCTGCTGTACAGCTTGCTTTTACACTCTGGTCTCGCTTGGGCTCAATTCAGGATATATCATTTCTATCTTAAGATAGATTGCTGTGGGACCTTCCTGAACCTTAGTAGGTTTGACAGGGTTCAGCTCATAATGACAATTCCAGCCATAGGATAACAATGCTCCATGATCAGGTGTTCCCACTCTACCCCATAGTATAACAGGAGCTGTTTCTGGATAAGTGTTATCCAGAATACACAGAGGATAACAGTCTCTCTGCACATGACATGGCATTAGGAGTCTGCATTGCCATTTCCATTGGGTCTTGTCATGAAAGGAATCATCAATCGTGGCCCCTTTCCCACGATTAATGCTGTTAAGACAATAGAGTCTGCTAACTTGCATGACCCTTATAGCAGGCCACTTTCCTGTATCATCCGAAGAGCCCATTCCTACTCTGGGCCCCATTCAGCCCTGGCAGCCTGTCAGGTCCCCTGGAATGCAGGTCAGAGCAGTATGCCCAGGTTTAAGATATGCTGGCTCGGACTCTGAGCAGGCCTGTCAAACATAACTATTCTTTCTTTTTAGTGGGAGATGAAAGATACAATAATTTCTCCTTTATATGAAGGCAGTATTTTACACCCCTGGATCCTAAAACTGCTACTGATGTAATAGGTCCTTGAAGTCTGTGCAGAGATTATCTTCCATCTGGTAGGGCCAAAGCCTCCAAAATATTTGCCACTTTTCGTTTTTCTGGTCATATTGAAATGATGTCCTCAGTATACTGAACCAGTACAATGCTCTAGAGAATGTTCAAATGATCCAGATCTCTCTGGACTATATTATGAGGGCATAGGATTTAACACAATCCTGGTACTGAATGTAAATGTATATTTTTATAAGTTGAGTTCCTTGGGAAGCAGACTGAGACAGATTAAGGTGCAGGAAGTTTATTAAGAAGCTATCTTGAGAAGGAATGAAAGCAAAGGCAGGCAAGGGGAGAAGTTGGGCTGTGATGAGCCTTAACAAAGGCCTCAGCTGACTACATGGGACCTCTGGCATGGAGCTAGTCCTTAAAAGTTGTCTCGAATTCAGGCAAGGGGACCAGGACTTTATACTGCTGTTTCGAGAAGTCATTGGTTGAGGCTGCTCTGGAAAGTGCATGTTACCAGCATGAGGCATCTCTCTTCAGCCAAAGCAATTCCTGAAAAGGGCTAACAGCTTGTCTCCCAGCAGCAGTTCCTGTAGCTGAGCGAGTGATCCCATCATTCCCGAGGTGAGGCCTGAATGGTGCATCACAGAATCCACTAAGCTTTCCTTCCTTCCCTGCCTCACTCCTTCTTTCTTTTACTCTTAATTTCCTGGGGTTGCACCTCTATTAAATCATTAGCATGCGAGTTTTTGCCTCAGGCTCTGTTTTCTAGAAGACTTGGGCTAAAATAATAAAGAGTTGTATATGTTTGTTTTGGCTTCTATTTCACAGGCTTAAATGAACATGTGTCAAAATGGAACTCTCTACTAAAATGGAATATGTAGAATTAATACCCCCCCACCAAACACACACACACACACACACACACACACACACACACACAGACTTAATGCAAGACGGATTTTGGGCCGAGACACTTGATTTCTAGTGGGGCTCAACTATTCCTAGATATTAGGAACATGGCTTGGTCTCTCAGATTTAGTTTCTAGTTTAATATAGTGGGCATAATAAAGCCTGGTCTTTCCAGCCCCCAGATAACATCAAGTCTGAAAGAATATAATGTATGTCAGAGCACTATGCACAATCACAAGATCCCTACTAACAAATTCTCTTCTCCCCTTCATATTCTCTAGCAAAGGTACGGAATGACGAAGCAGTGATGCCATGCTCCAAGGATCGTTGTCAGGACCTTATGGTGCACAATCCCTTACAAATGTGTTGATACTAGAATAGCAGGAAGCTACTAATTCAAATGTCTCTCTTGTCGCCTGCCAAATTTCCTAATGCCCTACCACTGGACTCTGAGGTTCTTCTCTCTTGTGATCTCTCAATGAAAGCCACAATGTCATAGTGTTGCCCACGTCCAAGCAGCATTGCACTTAAATCTCAGAATGGGGCCTTGAAGGGTTAAGCTGGTAGACAGATCCCTGAGAATGAGACAGGCATCTTCTCTGTGAGGAAGAGAAAAGAATGGCAGGAGAGATACTGGGAATCGAGGTAATGAAAGGGGAAACTGAAATGTGAAGTCAGAGGAAAAGATTTCACCTACTTCTTGATTTCAACAAGGTCTCATCCTGATTATATATAGGTCGAGATCTCTACCAAGGACCATAACAATATACAAGGCTGACACAGGATAGCTAAACCATAGCTGTACACTCTGGCCTATGGCCACTTGGCAGTCTACTCTTTCCATCTCCTTCCCTCTGAAATCATCAATGGCTTCCCTCAGTGGGACTTTCACAGGTCTCTCTTTTGACCTGTGTATAAGAGGGTGATGCTCACAATTATTAGAATAAAAATTTTAGTCCCTTAACTTGAGCCCTACAATTAAAAAGACCTTCATTCTGACTAAGGACAGGAAATGAGAACATGACCCACTCTTGCTTAATTAGGCCCCTCTTTTTCTGCCAAGATTTAATTCTGCAAGTCTTTTGAAATGCAGCATGTTAGAAATTAAATAACAGAGTCCTCGAGCACTCTCAGGGGACGAATGGAGAAAAGTCTTTGAAAAATAACAAAAGTAATGGGAAAATAATTAAAGGAAACATCTCTGACATATTAAAACTAAAATAAACCATATGCTATGACAGAAAATTATTTCCTATAGCCCTAGATGAAGGCTGAAAGGGGAGGTCCAGTCTGGACCTAGAGGGCTAGTCTGGGCTAGCTCAAATTGGAAACTCAGGGCCTTATTCCTCCTGACTTGAGGGCTCTAGGTAGCTGTCCTGCTCCTCAGTATCTGCCACTGAGCCTGCCACAGCACTAGTAGCAATTACTGGAATGTTGGGCACCAACCTACTTTCCAGTTTTGTGAACCAGTAAAGCTAATTTAGTGCTCTCTTTTCAATTGCACAGACTTCATTGATTTTTCAGATAGATCAATGCCAGCCACCCTAGACCTAGGCAGCATTGAACAGTCTCTAAGCAGTTATGCTGTGGTGAACTGAATTGCATAGACAACTACATATGTGCTTCTACAGTGTATCCTTTATTTGATCTACGCATTCACTCTGAAATGAAATATCTCTAGGCAAATCAACAGTTACAAGTGTCATTTATAATCCATCAACTGAAAGGAAATGGCAAGATGCCAAGGAGTCGAGCCTGGGGCCTGTCAGTGCTGGCCAAGTAGGTGGCTGCAAACTTCAGGTAATTTGAAGAACATCCAAATATTAATTCTGCTCAAATCAGAGAATTGTAAAATATTTTAAAAGGAAGGAACCATAGAAACGATAAGGTTCAGTGATCTTCAACTCTCAGGTAGGCTGTGGGGGTGGAGCTGTTCACTGTAATCACTAGGGAGCTTTTTCAACATATAAATGGGCTACCTAGACCCTCCTGGCTCAATCTGAGAAAATATGAGAGTCTGGGAGGGTTGTGGGGTGGTCTCACAAGTGTTTTAGAAGTTTATTGGGTAATTCTGATAAATGATTTCCCTCATCTCCCTAAAGAGCCCACTATTTTAGAGAGAAAGAAAATGAGCCTAGAGAGGTATGGTTTAGCAAAAACCACACATCTAGTAAAATGTAGAACTGGGACTCCCTACCCAGATGTTCTGATTCTGAATCCAAAACTTCTTTTATAAATTTACTTCATTCTGCTTAGAACATAATCTTTTGTTAAATTTAGGGACAGGCCAGGTGCAGTGGCTAACGCCTGTAATCCTAGCACTTCGGGAGGCCGAGACAGGCAAACTGCCTGAGCTCAGGAGTTCGAGACCAGCCTGGGCAACATGGCAAAACCCTGTCTCTACTAAAAATGCAAAAAAAAAAAAAAAAAAAAAAAAATTACCCAAACCGGGGACACACCCCTGTAGCCCCAGCTACTTGGGAGGCTGAGGTACAAGAATGGCTTGAGCCCGGGAGATGGAGGTGCAGTAAGCCAAGATTGCACTACTGAACTCCAGCCAGGGTGACAGAGAAAGACCCTGTACCAAAAAAAAAAAAAAAA
>NW_016804227.1:1687558-1780871 GCF_001698545.2 Rhinopithecus bieti | reverse complement strand
AAAAAATTAGCCAAGCCTGGTGACACACGCCTGTAGTCCCAGCTACTTGGGAGGCTGAGGTACAAGAATGGCTTGAGCCCGGGAGATGGAGGTGCAGTAAGCCAAGATTGCACTACTGAACTCCAGCCAGGGTGACAGAGAAAGACCCTGTACCAAAAAAAAAAAAAAATTAGGGACTCTGTGCATTGAGTAACCATCTGTTAATCTGAAAAAATTGATTATAACATTCTTTCAAATATTAAGATTTTATATGCAAGGTGTGTTTCTTTAAAGCAGCATATAGTTGGGTCCTTCTTATAATGCACTCTGACAATCTCTACCTTGTATTTGGAGTGGCTAGACTATTTGCATTTTATGTAATAATAATATAGTTAGGCTTCAATTTCCTACTTGCACTAACCATTTCAGTTTTTCTTCTGTTCCTGCCTTTTTAGGGGATAATGAAATTAATTAATTCATTTATCAGTTCTATTTTCTGTCTATTTCTTTCTATTTTCTATTTCTTTCTATTATTGGTTTGTTCTCTGTACCTCTTTGCTGCTGCTGTTGTCATTGTCATTGTTTTCTCATGGTTGTCTAGGGTTTAAGTACACATTGTTATTATTTCCACTTTAGAAAGTCAATTATGTTTTAAAGTAAAACATTTTAAGTAGAAAAAGTATTTTATATTTGCCTGCATATTTTCAATTTTCGTGCTTTTCTTTCTTTATACAGATCCAAATTTTCTTCTGGTATCATTTTTCTTCTACCTGAAGGGCTTCCTTTCATGTTTCTTATGCTGCAGGCAGCAATGTGCTGGAGCCAGCTGACAGAGGTTTGCAGGAACATTGTGAGCATCTCTTCCATACGCTGTCTTCAGAAATGACAGGTTGCTAGCATAAAATTGGCCACTGAAGGAATATTTACAGCATGGAAATCACAAAATGCTACAAATCTAGATTTATTTTTCTGGAAAGCTACTTGTTAAACATTTATCATTACACAGCTTAATATAGGCCTATTTGGTAATAGATTATCTCAGCTTTCATTTATCTAAAAATGCCTTAATTTCATATAAATGTTTTGAAAAAAGTTTATGAGAAGTTTTAAAAAATAGCATAAACTGTACATCATACTCAAATTGCTAAAAACTACTAATGAAAGAAAATCTTTAAAGTTCGAAAGTAAAACAGATACATTACATATAGAGGAGCAGAGATAGAAATGATAGCAGACTTATCAGCAAAAACATTGTAAGCCTCAAGAAAATGGAATGATATCTTTAAATTACTGAAAGAGATAAACTATCAATCTAGAGTTTTATACCTAGCAAAACATTCTTTTAAAAATGAAGGTGAAATAGGGACTTTTACATTTATAAAATCTGAGAAAGCATACTAATATCTAAGGAGGAATTCAGAAATATGCTCATGAGTTTGACCTGTTGGTGGGGGTAGGACATCCAAAAGTCTATGTACAGGAGGAACTGAGGTATCTTTTGGTAGAAAAGACATCTTAAGAAAAAAGGGAAGCAGATCGACCCAGTAATAAAGTTTGATGCTAATGGGGGAAGGGAGAGTGCTATTATATAAGTGAAGTATAAAGTCATTTAGATTTTGCACAAAGCCGGGCCCTGGTGGGATTTATATATGAAGCCAATAATAAAAACACAGGCTTGACTGTAATTAAAAACTGAAAGATATGTTTTCCCAAAAATTCTGTGAGACTTTATAGAGTAATCAAGACCATGTTGACACTCTTTTAACAGACTATTGCACCAGAAGAATTGAGAAACACTGTCCAAATTTACACCCATGTGATTATATCTAGATTTGTTTAAGAACATGGAAAAGACTCATCTGGAAATCACCCAAAATATTAAAGGTATCTTTGCTGAGGGCTGAAATTCTGTATTAGCCGAGGGGTGAAAGTAAGTAAAAGCATTTTATTTGCTATTGCCTTTTGTCATGAATGTAGCTTGCATCTTTTGAATTCTCCTCCCATTGCTTGGAGTCTATCCCTTATCATGTTTCACCTCTCTGGGGATAGAAGTCAGAAACTCTTTTTTAGCCTTTCTTTCAGCTTGGGTGCAAACAGTCAGATAAGCCATTGTGAAACTTCTATATAGAAAGGAACCAACTGGAGAAGCAGGTACCAAGAGTAATTCATTATCTGGAATGAATGACCATGGAGACAGGTGGCTAGCCAAGATAGCAGAGATGAAAATTCTGGAATCAAATGCTAGGTAGCAGTGAAGCAAGTTGTGTGTCTGTGCTAAGTAGCAGCAGCAGCAAGATCTCTGTTGGATTAACCTCAATGTGTGGTTTAGTCATTGTTCCTGGTTCCAGAGCTTCCAAGGCCCATTCTATAGACCTCTCAGAGAGTCTGTGAGTTGGCTAATATCCTTTAATACATTTCTTCACTGTGTAAACCAATGTGATAGGGTTCTGATGTTTTCATCTTAGATGACCAGCTGATACAATTGGTCATACTCATCCTGATACTCATGGTCATAATCAGTACCTCCTAAAACATTCCAACCCTCTCTCATTCCTCTACAGTGCTAAATTTTCAGGATTCTGACTTTGCATACTCACATGCAGTCAACTGGCAGATAAAATATTTTTCCAATGTATTCCTGACACAGCTCCAAAGAGCCTTGTAAACCCCACAAGACCTCAACTTGGCAAAGATTGAGTATCTTTCCAGGGGCACCAGAGGAATATTGGATAAAAGGACTTATTCAGGCATGTCTTCAGGAATCAGATTGTTTCATTTCCTCTCCTTAATGGAAAGAGGACCTCTGACGGGAATTGTATCATTCTCTTGTACACCAGGATACCTGGTGAAACCCCCATTCTCCAACATGAAGACTCTGCCGCAGGTACTTGGAAGAACAATTTATGTTTTGGTCATCTAAGCAGCCACCAACTGTCTTTTCTACAATGTGCACTCCACAAAAACAGGAGAATAATTTATCAAAAAAGCAATCTGGAGTCCTCACTACAGAGTAGGAAGGGATTTTGATCAATCAAGGAATTGTGTTGAAAAAATTTAGCTATTCAAGTTTATGGTATGACTTACATTCGTCCTCTGTTTTTAGAAATATAAAAGATGTCTTCTTCAACCTGCAAGTTTTCTTATCATGTTGAAAATAAGTTTGTAATTGACCATGATTTTATATATGTAGTGGCACAATAACTGGAATTAACATAATTTTATCTTTTAATAGCTTTTATCTCCTACTGCTCCTGAGATTGTCTTTCTGTGATCCTTCTCTCCTCCAGTTGCCCTCCTTCCCTTTTCCAGCACTCAGTAAACCTTCTGCCCTTCACTACATTAGTCTCTGGCAGGAGAGGAGCAGATGCCTTCATGCATACAAATGTGATTGATAATGTGTAGCAACTAACTCTTTGACAGGTGTTTGCATTTCAACTTTAAGCCAAGAGGATGGATTGATATGAGAGTCTGCCTGTGGCTTTCTTGTCACTTCTGGATTTACGCCCCTCGTGAAGCAGCCGACCCTACTCACAGCTAGTATGCAGAGCAATACCATAGGTTGGCCCTGCCTGTCTACCTCAGAAGCTCAGTGTACATTTGCAGGTGTACATTTCCTTCTCTATGGTTTTCTTACTAAGTAATGTGTACAAGAAGTACAAAAATTGAAAAACTATAAAAGCAAGTCTTAGAGGTCATTATAATGCCTATGGGGTATGCTACTTTGTACACATTATGCTATTTCGTACATATGCACCTTGCTGTGATGTTATCTGCCTCCTGTAGGAACTAGACCTGCTGCAAGGAGCATTTGCCTTCAGGAGTAGTCTGATAGCTCTCATTGGGGAGGCCATCGGGGTACTCAGTGATCAAGAAGGTGCACCAAACAGTGTCAGGAGCAGAGCCATTTCACCCTGTGACTCTAGGCATGCAAGAACAGTTATTTGCATTTGTTATATTGCCCAATAATTTCAAGCACTCTCATATACAGCTGCTTTGGGAGGACAGCAGGAGAGGAACTTTTCCTATTTGGTAGGCAGGTTTCAGAGTTAAGGCAGTTACCCAGGTGACACATATAGGAATGCTAGAGAAGGAATTCAAACTGATTATAAATCTATCACTTTTTCTCCCACATCCTACCCTTTGTCATGGATCTCCCTTTCTCTCTCTCTTGTGTTTCTCCCCCCGCTGCCCCTCACACACACAGTATGAAAGACTGATGAATACCAAACTAGCCCTTGTACAAATAATGTGTTTATAAGGATCTACAAAAATATCACACTGGCTTAGTAAGACAACAGAACTCCTTCTGCAGAGGGAAGAATTCAGCCCTTCATCCCACAAATATTTATTGATATCACCTATTTAATATGAGGCATTAAAAGAAGTACTGGGATACAATAGTACATGGAGTTGATAGGATCCCCGCTTTCCTGGAGCTAATTTCACCATAAAGAAAATTAGAGCAGTTGATCATGTTATAGCAGCTAATGTTTAGGCAAATATTTGCTTACGACCCTAACTGATTCCTTGTACCACTCACCCGTCACCCATCACATTCTGCCTTATGCTGTAATTTTCTTATTAAAAGCCTGTTTTCTAGCTCATTATAAATCCTACAGGGCAGAGGTCATAGACTTTTATCACCACCAAGTCAAGGGAGGGGAAGGGAGGATAATGTGTGAAAAATTCCATGGATAGCTCCCTGTGAAGGGAGTTGACAGCCATTGAATGGAATGTTAGTTTTTGCTTCTAAATCATTCCACCTGGTCCCTCTAGAGTCATATGTTTTCTTTATGCAAAATAAAAAACAAAAAAACAAAAAAACAAAAGTTGCCCACAGAAATGTGGTGAGTTTGCACCTTCAAAACATGTTTGGGTCTATCAAAATTGCTTGAGCAAAACATTAGAGTTACTCATTTCATGTAGGCAAGACATAGATATCTAGCAACCACTATCTAAAGAAAGATGTCTGCATGCTTCCCTGTGGTATATATGTTACAAACACCTGCATGTGCAGACTTCATTTCTCTGTAAGCAGGTGATAGTGAACAGAGTCCAGATGCTCCATCGTGAGGGAGGGCTAGCTTGCCTTCTGCATCTTTTCCTCCGCTCTCTTTCTGGCATCTGCCACATTTGTGTTCTATAACAAATTAGGAAATAATCTGATAGGAGTATTTTACACTCTAATATTTACATTCAACAAACATTTATGCATGTATACTGTGTGCCAGCAGCCATGACACTGATCACTTTTCATAAAAAGCTTCTAATCTGTAAGGGAGTTAGGAGACCTGCACACAAAAGTATAGCTGGAAAGTTATTAAGAAAGTGACACAGAGGCACATAAGAAAGGGATGGGAACATTGTTAGAGGCAAGTAAATTGGGTAACTAATAGATAACTGATTAATTTTGTCAAACAATAATGTATAATTATACCATGTTTCAGGAACTTTGGAAGTTACTGGAAATATGGAATATTATAAGCTAAGTCCTTGCCCTGTTGAAATTTAAATTCTAGTGGAAGAGATAGGTAATAAATAAGCAAGGAAGTAACTAATGTCATAAGATATTTTGTTCCCAACCAACCCTAACATGTTCTCTATGCTACAGCCCTCCTGAATTACTAGTTATGCTACACATGAGCCATCTTCATTCGCATCTCTCAGACCATGTATCCTTATACACAAGGATTTCCTATACTTCTAGTTTGACTTAGATGGTTCCCTCCCACCCTTCAAGGCTCAGCTCAAAAGTCAGTTGTCCTTTCAAGCATTTCCTCATAATTCCAGGAAAAGTCAACACTATCTCCTCTGGATTGCCATGACACTCAATACATTGGACCTTGATTTCTGCAGATGTAGCAATGAAGTGCAAGTATTTGCTTATATGCCTTTCTCCCATTAGACAAGAAGTCTCTCACGAAAAGAGGCCATAGGTAATTTATTCTTTCTATGCCCTGTGCCTAGAGATTACCTACACATGGAGATGAACTATACTGTCAACCACAGTGACAACAGTGACACAAACTAAAAGTACCAACAATGCACTGGGCATTCTGCAAAGCAAGTGAATTCCAAACATTCCTCTGAGTTATATATTTTATTGCTCTCTTTATTTTATAAATGAAAAAATTCAGACCCATGAAGGTTATGTGATTTGCCCAAGGCCAGAAAGCTGGTAAGGGATAAATACCTGATGAATGACTAAACAAATTGATTTTTAAGGTATTATTAACAAAGAACTCTGTGCACATGTCTGATCCACGAAACTTAGATATTCATAAGGCATAAGTATCTGCTCAAATCTTTTTTTAAATTTGAGAAATATTGATTATTATCATTAACATAGCTGTAAAATCCAGTTACATAGAATGTTCCATGAACCTGAACAACGTATACGATTTTAAAACTTAGAGAAAATAAATGATCCACAAGAATATATCCACTTCTGATGCATATAATTCCCAGAGGAGCAACTGAAGATCTTAGCCTTTATTTTTTCCTGGACACATATTTTCTCCAGTTCTCCAATTTCTTGAAGACAGCTGTTAGAAGGAAATAAGGCAAGGGATTTAGGGGCAGTCATGAGACAAAAATAGAAACTTGCATTTTTTTAAAGCATGCAGTGTCTTTTTTTCATCCATAGCACAATGTACTATATCTGTGACCACATAGCTGATATTACATCTGGGACAATCATCGTGAACACCGTGGCTCATTTTCATAGTTTACACAGAAAAGTTGAATCAGAAATATTGACATTGTCTGACTTACTCAATTTGCCTGTGTCACAGAGGCCCAGGGTTCATTGGATTATTGTGCACTCTTGTGCTCATGAGCTTCAGTAGGACAATAAAGACCAAGTCTGAACATGTTTATTCCTATTGGTCTGAAGTACTACACTCAATTTGTAGAAGTGTTGAGATCTGTATAGTAAGGATATCATGAAAAGGTAGGATGTTCTTTTTTTTTTTTTTCTTTTTTGAGACTGAGTTTCACTCGTTGCCCAGGCTGGAGTGCAATGACATGATCTCGGTCCACTGCAACCTCTGCCTCCTAGGTTCAAGTGATTCTCCTTGCTTCAGCCTCCTGAGTAGCTGGGATCACAGGTGCCTGCTGCCACACCTGGATAATTTTTTGTATTTTTAGTAGAGACAGGGTTTTTGGCCATGTTGGCCAGACTGGTCTCGAACTCCTAACCTCAGGTGATCCACCCACCTCAGCCTCCCAAAGTGCTGGCATTACAGGCGTGAGCCACCACACCCAGCTGGATGTTCTTTTTAACAATGTCTTCCTGATACCTGTTTCTTTGCCACAAAATTATCTTTCATGACAGAAAGATGGAGAATAAAGGAAATTTTGACCATTCTCTCCAGGGTCATTTTAATCAGCTTACTGCCTCAGTATTTACAATATCAACAGTATTCATTTTGAAAAGTTACTTTCAGTCATCCTAAATAAATGAACCGTTAGAAATGCAATCAGGGATGATGAGCTTGGGTATTGTAAACAGCCATGCTTTCAATCTTGATATTTTTAAGAATATTCATATTATTGAACTAGAAAAATATTACTTATTAGCAGTATTAAACTGGTTATCATTTCAAGTTCATATAATTTTTCCTTTCAGCTAAAAACGTGAGGTAATAGGGACTGAGTCATCTCTCGGCAGGAATGAGGACTGGCCACACAAGACAAAGAGGAATCCATTGTTCTGCCTCGGGTCCAACTTAAAATTAGTAAGAAAGGCCCTAAAGAAGGGAAAGATTCTTAGAAGGGGCATTTATGAGCCTCTGTCAAATCAATAGAGCCTCAAAGGATTCCTCTTTGTTTCAGACAAAGCCAGGACCTGTAAGTCAAGGGCCACAACTGTTGAGATTTTGCAACCTTCAGGGAATGTTTGTAAAATGTGTTAGTTACATTTGTTAGCCCCTGTTTGTTTCTTATTCTGAGTTGTGGTGAAACCCTTAAAACTAAATGGGAGGCAGGAAGGATGCTGGAGGGCTATGGAAGAGCCTCCAAGGGCAAGTGATGGCAAGGAAAGAATGTGACTGAAATCTATAAGGCAGACCACCAGGAAGGGAGGCTGGAAACTCAAGCATGGGCCGATGCTGTGGTCCACAGGTGGAATTTCTTCCTCCTCAGGGAAGCCTCAGTTCTGCTCTTAAGGCCTTTCAACTGACTGTGTCAGGACTACATCAACTATTGAGGATAATCTACTTTACTTAAAATCAGCTGATTATACATATCAATCACATCTACAACATACCTTCAAAAAACACCTCGTTTAGTGTTTGATTGAATAGCTGGGTATCACAGCATAGCCAAGTTGACACACAAAATGTCCTTTGGTCGGGTGCGATAGTTCACACCTATAATCCCAGCACTTTGAGAGGCCAAGGAGGCTGGATCACTTGAGATCAGGAGTTTGAGAACAGCCTGGCCACCATGGCAAAACCCTGTCTCTACTAAAAATACAAAAATTAGCCCGACGTGGTGGTGCACACCTGTAATCCCAGCTACTTGGGAGGCTGAGGCAGGAGAATTGCTTGAACCCAGGAGGCGGAGGTTGTAGTGAGCTGAGATTGTGCCACTACACTCCAGCTCTGTTGCTCTAGGCAACAGAGCAAGACTTCGTCTCAAACAAAAAAAAATAAAAAAAAACAATGTCCTTCATAATGCACCCCTTGTCATCTTGGCACCCATACACTTCTCCTTAAACCATACCTAACCTTCAAATAAAGATAATAACAAAGTCATCCTTCCACTTAATTTGATAAAACTATCCTGAATAAAACTGAAAACATAAACATCTTTTTCCAGAAGAGGATGCAAAGTTCTTGTGTGAAGTTCACTTCTCTCTTTGATATCCTGTTACTTAAATACAGTGAGGTAAAGTTAACTTATTAATATATCTTATGTGAGATAAGGGATATAGATATATATATGTATGTTTCTTCTCTCCCTTATCTATATACATATATCTACACATATGTATGTACATATACACATATATATCCCTTATCTATATACATCTATATACGTATAAATATGTGTGTGTATAATCTCCTACTGGTTTTGTTTCTCTGGTGAGATGCTAATCCAGATTTTGGTGCAAGAGTAGGGTTCTGGTATTTAAAATGATAGTACATTTCCTGTAGCTTGATAAAATATATCTATTATTATAACTTATGTATCTGAGAGCTTTAAACTACTTCCCTATTTTATGTAATCATTTTAAAATTATGGCTAGATCTAATTTAGGTTTGTTGATCATTGAATCTAAATTCAAGAGAAGAAAGCAACATTAATTCCAAAGGAGAAATTTTATATTTAGAGGTGGAGGTATGACAGGTATTTTATTATAATGTCCTTGTTATCAAAAAGTGTCTTTATTCATGTGTGTGCTGCATTGAACAGCGGTGTCTCTCAAAGTTTGTCAACCGGAAAAAAAAAGTTGAAACCTATTTTTCTTGAGGAAATTTCGAGATGTCATTAATAATCTATGATTGATAAAAGGTCTTGTTTGTTTGTTGATGACTTGAGCTCTCTTTAAGAGTTTGTTTCAAAGGAACAAATACTTTGAATAATAATTACCTGGGTATGTTAAACTAAACCAGGTGAGGAAAACATGGTGGTGTTTAATTGTCAAAAGATTGATACAAGATTGGATCAACACTTGATGTGTATAATTTTAGTACATAGAGGTTTTGTGGGCTTTTGAAGTTCAGTTTTCTCTCCAAAAAAAAAAATACCTAAAATTGTGGAAGTGCTTTTGGATACAGGCTGGAGGAATTATGAGGACCATGATAAGAAAAAACCTAGGTGGTGGGGTGCAGCAGCTTACGCCTATAATCCCAGTACTTTGGGAGCCCGAGGCAGGCAGATCACTTGAGGTCAGGAGTTTGAGACCAGCCTGGCCAACATGGCGAAACCCCATCTCTACGGAATACAAACAATGTGAAAATTAGCCGGGTGTGGTGGTGCATGCCTGTAGTCCCAGCTACTCAAGAGGCTGAGGTGGGAGAATCTCTTGAAACTGGAAAGTGAAGGTTGCAGTGAGCTGAGATCGGGCCACTGCACTCCAGCCTGGGCAACAGAGTGAGACCCTGTCTCAATAAAAAGAAAAAGAAAAGAAAACCCAGATTATATTGAACAGACTATTGATAGAAATATGGATTTCAAAGATGACAATGGTGAGGCTCAGAAGGAAGTGAAGAACATCGTACAGAAAGCTTTTATTGTCTTAGAGAATACATATACAATCATAAACAGAATATTGGTAAAAATATGAACATTAAAGGCACTGCTAGTGAGAACTCAGTCAGAAATGAAGAATGTATTATTAAAAGTTGGAAGAAAAGAAATTTTTGTTATACAGTGGCAGAAACTGTGAGTCCAAATTGTGTTCTATAGTTGTGTGGAAAGCATAACTTGTATGTGATGAACTTGGATATTTAGCTAAGATTTCCAAGAAAAGTGTTGACAATGTGACCTTGTTTCCTCTTGCTGCTTTTAGTAAAATGTGTGAGGAAAGAGAAATTTGAGGTAGGAACTATTAAGCAAAAAGGAACCAGCATTTGGTGATTTGAGAGGTACCCAGCCTATTCATATTGCAAAGGATGCTAAAATTAGGAAATTCACTGTTGAGAATACGTGTTCTGGAGAGAATTCTAAGAGTTTACTCATGAATTCACTCAATCACTCAGAAAGAGCTAAGAATAGAGACAGGATTATCCAGGAAAGATCTGTGGAGTACCCTGCTCTCTAATGGCACAGATTTCCATAATATACATAGGAGATCCACAAGGTTTTTGATACTGTTGTATAAGCAGAAACCCTGCCGGCACCGACTGAAGGGAAGAGAGGTAGGGCAAGTGAAAAAGGGCTGTTGGACTTTTAAAATTCTATACTCAGGAAATGAGTTGATGGTGCTACTCAGCTTAACTTTGTTTAAACATGAGTCCTTCAGAAAGAAGAAAAAAAAAGGAAGGATAACTCTGAGTGCAGCAGCCTGAGTACAGAGGCAGAGGTCAGAGGTGTAGAATCAGAGACTAGAGCTATAGGGACAGAAGTCTGCAGAGTTTCTGAAGGTCCAGAGGACAGAGCCTTGAGCCCCAGAAACTGAACAGAACTTGCCCTGCTGGATTTCAAACTTGCTTGGGGTCAATTACCTTTATACCTTCTATTTTTTCCCTTTTGAAATGGGAATGTCTATTCTATGCCTGCCCCACCAATGTATTTTAGAAGCAGATAGCTTGTGTCCTAGTTTCACAAGTCCACCGATGATTAGGAATTTTGCCTCTAGATCAATAATACTCACCCATACCTGACTGGAGGATTTAGATGATGACATTTGGAACTGTTTGAGCTGATGATAATTAGATAGGATTTTGAACCTAGAGTAGATGCCATAATGGGTCAAGACGTTTGGAGGTATTGGAATGACATGAATGGATTTTGTACATACGAAAGATGTAAATTTGGAGGGGGCCAGAGAGTATAGTGTCGTTTGGGGTTAAATGGTGACTCCCCAAAAGTTATGCCCATACCATAATACCTGAAGTCTGGGAATGTGGTTTTATTTGGAAAAAGTGTTTTTGCATATGTAACTAAGATCCACCTGATTATCCAGATGTGACCTAAATTTATTGACAAGCATCCTTATAAGAGGCACACATAAGAGAGACAGAAAAGAGGAGGAGAGCATGTGAAGATGGAGACAAAGTAGATGATGGCACCACAAACCCAGGAGTGTCAACAGCCACCGGAAGCTGGAAGAGGTAGAGAATGGGAGCCTCTTCCTAGAGCCCCTGGAGGGGATCAGCCCTGCTGACATTTTGATCTCAGACTTCTTGCCTTCATAATTGTGACAGTGTACATTGTTGTTTTCTAGAGCCATCAAGCCTGTGGCAACTTGTTACAACCACCCTAGGAAACTAAAAAAATCATCACGTAGTATAAAACGTGTAAGGGGTTCCCTGATGCAATTTTTCAATAATATTCCAGAATATACACAAAAGTGTGATTTCCTCTTTTCAGAAGTCACCTTGGATTTCAAAAGCATTATGCTAAGTAAAAGAAGCCAGGCTCACTTACAACATACTGTATGATTCCATTAAGGTAACAGTATGCATTTACTCTGGAGAAAGCTAGAAAAATTGTAGTGCAAGAAAAGAGATTAGTGGTTGTTAGGGGCTCAGGGAGGAGGGAAAGGATTCTCACAGAGGGGCGCAAGGAATCTTGGAAACTGAGGATGATGAATGTGTTCCATATTTTGACCATGATGGTAGTTATACACTTGTATAAGTTGGTCAAACCTTATAGAACTGTATGCCTACAAAGGGTATATATTACTGTCTGTACATCATACCTCAATAAACCTGACCTTAAAACATTTTACCTTCTGCTGTTATACACTTACGTAACTCTTGTTTTAACTGCTTGTAGCAAGTAATTTGAAAACATATAAATATAAGTCTCACATTGATATTTCTATATAATTGCAACAGACTTGGTTTTACATGAATTTTTTAGTTTTCTGATGTGAATCTACTTACTCTCAAAGGGCAATGATTTCCCTACCCTTGAGGATATACTAAGAAACATACACATATTCTGCCCTTAGTTCCTAAATAAGATTTTTTAAAAATGTTTTGCTAATTAAGTATATAACATCCAACAGTGACTACTTTGTTTAGTTTAACTTAACAAAATTTTTTTTAGTATTTTATGTAGAAGGCACTATGCTAAGTGTAGGACTGGAAGTAAAAGTGGTTACAGAGAAAATTAAGAAACAATTCTTCAAAACTTAGATGTATAAAATAAGAAGCAAGTAACTCTAAAAAAAAAAAAAAAAAAAAAAAAGATTCAGGACAGGCATGGTGGCTCATGCCTGTAATCCCAGCACTTTGGGAGGCTGAGGTGTGCAGATCACTTGAGGTCAGGAGTTTGAAACCAACCTGGCCAGGGTGATGAAACCTTGTCTGTACTAAAAATACAAAAATCAGCTGGACATGGCGGTGCACACCTGTAATCCCAGCTACTTGGGAAGCTGAGGCAGGAGAATTGCTTGAGCCCAGGACGTGGAGGTTCCAGTGAGCCGAGATCGGGCCACTGCATTCCAGTCTGGGCAACAGAGTGAACTCCATCTTAAAAATAAATAAATAAAATAAAATAAAAACAGACTCAAACAAAATGTTTTAGGGTCTTGGAAGAGAAAGCAATTATAAGCAGTGAAAGTATCTCTTTTAAATAGGTGAAGTGATTTTTAAAATGGATAATGTATGATGTGAATTTCAATAAGAGGGGGCATTTCAGGTAGAAGGAACTGCTTGGGCAAAGGTGCAGAAATAGCAACATACTCTGGGAGCAGTGAATAGTCTCTTTGACCAGAAATTAGAGTACATGCAGAGGAGCGAGAGAAAAACTGGACAGTGGATTTAAAACAGTGTTCTGCATGTCTTAAACGCCAAGCTGAGGCATTTATATTTAAGTAGGTGGTCAGTGGGGAGTTATTAATGCATCTATTTAGAATTTGAGAATTTGAAGAATCTGATAAATGCTGTGAGTATATTTCTTTCAAAAACCACACAGGTATATAAAATGTTGCACAACATCTCAGGAGGTTCAGACATCTGGATCTCCTCCAGATTCTCCCCTCCCTGGATACCCCTGGATTAAAAAATTTTTAAGAAGGAGCTTATATGAAGGGAACTATGATTTCTTGTTATTTAATTTCATTCCTCCATACATGATCAGAATGAAGAATTAGAGACAGTGACACAACTTAAACTCCAGTTTGAGTTTAAAGGTGTGTACATTAGAATTACCTACAGGGCTTATAAAACATCAACATCCCTAAGTCACCCCAAAAATACTGAAAGTCTCCAGTGGTGGGGCCATCTGAGATACATTTTTAAGCACCTACCTGACTGTGATGCACATTTAACTTAGAAAAATGCTAATTTTGTGATGAAGAAGGCATTGTAGTGGACAACTGTGTCTTTTGACTTTCCAGCACCACATGGAAAGGACAGGAAGAACTAAAGCACAAAATTGTAAAAGATATTTTTTTCAACTCCACTGATTCTCAAGATAATCCTGCAGTCAGTACCAATTTAGGCCAAGCATAGGAACATCTTCAGCTACAGTGTGTTAGACAGGACTGATTTTACCCTGGAGAAAGCTGTCTCCTTTACATTAGCCAGAACATTTAAGAGGAACATTAGCATCATATATTCATAGTGTTGAAAGCTACTGATGGGTCCCAGCAGACTAAGATAAACAGTAATCATCCTTAACCTTAAATGATCACCTGCCACAGCAGCCAAAGAAGCTTCTGCTCTGTGTCTTGATCTGAGAAAAAGATCCACAGTTACACTCACATATCAGTCAATCTTTCCAGGAAGGATTTTGCAAACTGACAGTAATTGGCAAGGTCCTGGGAACAGTAGGGTCTGTTGCTTATCAGGATTTTATAGGATTCTGTTATCTTTTCATTTTTATAAAATAATCCATGACTGTATTCTTAAAAAATACTATTGATCCCTGACATTTTGTTTTTCTTCCAACATTCCACACATTCATTTCCAGTCAGGAAGACAACATTTTCTGATTTAATATTAAACTGCCAAATCAATGTATTATGCATCCTGATCATTTTTTAACCAAAAAAACAAAAATAAGTGTGAGAAATATGCTGATTCCAGCCGGGCGCGGTGGCTCACGCCTGTAATCCCAGCACTTTGGGAGGCCAAGGCGGGCGGATCACGAGGTCAGGAGATCGAGAAATATGCTGAGTAAGGAGTTAGTTGTTAAATGAAACTGCCATTTTCATTTTCTAGAAATTCCAAGCTTGCTCACTGAACATTTTCATAGCAAGCACATATAATAGTGTCTGTACCTGAGTTTTCAGTTCATCCAACAATAGTCATAGTACCTGCATAAACAGCCATTTTTATTCTTCCTTGGGCATAGGAGAATGTATACATTTATTGTTTCAGAGTTCCTAGTACTTCTTATCCTCTTCTTGTTAAGAAACGCTTCTTCTTTTGAAGAGCTCTTCCTTCCCCACTCTAGTCATAAGGATTTTTTTAAGCTGTCAGTCACAGAACCCCACTCTGTCCTACACTAAACAAATTGTGTTACCTCACCTCATTAATGGGCCATCTGATTGACCTGAAAATGGACAGTCAGAGTTTCCTCCAAATATTTTTTTGAATTGGAGCTGGAGTGGACAGGGAGAGCTTGATGGGAAGATGAAAAGTTCTGTCCTCTCTGATGAAGCTGAGAATGTCATTCTAGAGAGGCTAGCAGCCATGTGCCCAGGCACACTGAGAAATCAGAAGTGTACAGTAATGAAACCATCTCACAGAAGCAGAGGTGGTTCTTAAGGAACTCTTTCAGTTCTAAGAGCCACCCTAATATGCTTTAATACTATGCTATTTAATATCATAGCCAATGGCTACAAGCAGCTACTGAGCACTTGAAATATGACTAGTTCAAATTAAATTGTTCTGTATGCATGTGTAAAATATCACTCTATTTTAAAGATGGTATGAAAAAAGAATGTAAAATGTCTGATTAATTATTATAATGAATATATATTGAAATTATATTTTTGATATACTATTTAAATAAACTAAATCTTAAAATTAATTCCACCTATTACATTTTATCTTTTTATGTGGCTTCTGGCAATTTTCATATTACATATGAATCTCAAATTTTATTTCTATTGAAACAGCACTACTCTCTGGTGAACTTGTGTTTTTTGTTTGTCTTTTTCTGTATTTGTTTAGCTACTTTGGGTGGGGTTTCTGCCATTGGCAACCAACGGAGCCCTAATTGATGCCATAATTGGTAACAGGACCACAGGCATTGCTGGGGACAGATCCAAAATGTGGAATTGTCTGTGTCCAGGTGTAAAGACGACAAGGAGGTTTCCTCTACTCTGAGTTAGAGAACTCAGTAGCAAAGCAGTTAGTTAATCATTGTTCATTGTTCATTGTTATTCAGATCCTGTGCCTATTCCCACCGAGTTTAGAACTTTATGGGACTTGGTAGAAAGAAAACAGGAATTTGGAAGTATTGGTTACTTCTTGCCAACAAAAAGTACAGCTTCAATAAGGCGTTGCAATAACAACAACAACAATAACAACAACAACGACAAATGGACCAAGCAGAGCCATCTAAAAGTGGAGCAGGAGAAAGACACAGCTCTACTCAAAAGGCCCTTTTCTGCTACTGGACGTGCTCTGGATTTCAAAAGGCAACTCACTGCACCCAATTCCAGTAAATGTTCAACCAGAATGGAGAAACCAGATTCCCTAGATGTTTCCAAAGCACTTGTACCTGGCAAACATCATTCTCCTTTCCCAGGATTATAAAGCATATTGGGAGTACCTGGGGCAGAGGGGTCCTTAACCTTGCCTCATCCCCAATGCCATCATGCAGACAGAGATCAAATCAAATCCCATAAGGATGGGTAGCACCCCTGGAGAGTCACCAAGAAACCACAACCATGAAGGGGCAGAAGCCCAGATTCAAACATCTTGCTCTGACATCAGTTACTAGCAAAAGGAATTCCTAAACAAGCAACCCACTGGGACTTTAAGGAAGTTCTATTGTCACCATCATCACTCCCAAACAAATAAACAAAACACAAAACAAGTCTGACTGAAAGAGATACAAGACAACTCATTGTTTAGGGCAATTTTTGAAGCTCTATATCACTATCAACAGGAAATGCACAGCTAAGAAGTTGTCAGTCCTATGGCAAAGATGCCTGACTGTCCACCAGAATTGTTTCCCTTCTTCAGGCACACTGCTAGTCTCCCTTACACTTAGTTGTGGTCCTTTGACTATCTTCAATGGCATATGAGAAGAAGTGACATCTCCCTCTTCCAGTCCTAGCCTATGAAAACGTTGCACACGTTCTTCTTCATGCTCTTTCTCTCTTCTAGTTAACAGGACTTGAGAAGATCACCAGGTCAACTTTGTAAATCATGCGTTGAAGGTGGTAAACACTACAGCCTTCCTGGACTATGATGTAAGCAAGATATAAACCTCTGTTTTGCTGAATATTTACATGTTTGATGTCACAGCCCAACCAAATATATCTCCCAGAACATAAATCCTCCCAAATATCCTTGATGACCAAATCATGTAGGACACTGAGCAAATTAAACCTTTTTGGTAGATAACAGTCAAGCCAACCCAAAATGACTACCTACTAGATTATTTATTTCCATAAAGGGAAGTCTGCAAATAGAGGTAAATTGCTTACCTAGCAAGATAAAGAGTGTCACTAGGGGCTGCTTCTCTGGCTCCTAATCCAAATTTTAAGTTTTTTGTTGTTGTTGTTGTTGTTTTTTTTTTTTTTTTTTACCATAGGTAACTGGAGAGCAAGTGGCGTTTGATTACATGAGTAAGTTCGTTAGTGGTGACTTGTGAGATTTTTGGTGCACCCATCACCCAAGCATTATACACTGCACCCAATTTGTAGTCTTTCATCCCTCACCCCTTTTCCACCCTTCCCTCGTGACTCCCCAAGGTTCATTGTGTCATTCTTATGCCTTTGCATCCTCATGACTTAGCTCCCACTTATGAGTGAGAACATACGATGTTTGGTTTTCCATATCAGAGATACTTCACTTAGAATAATAGTCTCCAGTCTCATCTAGGTCACTGCAAATGCCATTAATTCATTCCCTTTTTATGGCTGAGTAGTATTCCATCATATATGTGTATGTGTGTGTGTGTGTGTGTGTGTATGTGTATACATATATATATATCTCTCATATATATACCACAGTTTCTTTATCTCCTCATTGATTGATGGGCATTTGGGTTGGTTCCACATTTTTGCAATTGTAAATGTGCTGCCATAAACGTATGTGTGCAATTATCTTTTTTGTATAATGACTTATTTTCCTCTGGGTAGATACCCAGTAGTGAGATTGCTGGATCAAATGACAGTACTACTTTTAGGTGAGAAATCTCCGTACTGTTTTCCGTAGTGGTTGTACTAGTTTACACTCCCACAAGCTGTGTAGAAGTGTTCCCTTTTCACTGCATTCACACCAACATCAATTATTTTTAAATTTTTTGACTATGGCCATTCTTGCAGGAGTAAAGTGATATCGTCTTGTGGTTTTGATTTGCATTTCCCTGATCACTAGTGATTTTGAGCATTTTTTCATATGTTTGTTGGACATTTGTATATCTTCTTTTAAGAATTGTCTCTTCATGTCCTTAGCCCACTTTTTGATGTAACTGTTTGCTTTTTCTTGCTCATTTATTTGAGTTTGTTGTAGATTCTGGATATTAGTCCCTTTTCAGATGTATAGATTGTGAAGATTTTCTCCCACTCTGTGGGTTGTCTGTTTACTCTGCTGACTGTTCCTTTTGCCATGCAAAAGCTCTTTAGTTTAATTAAGTGCAAGCTACTTATCTTTGTTTTTATTGCATTTGCTTTTGGGTTCTTGGTCATGAAATCTTTGCCTAGGGCAATGTCTAGAAGAATTTTCCAATGTGATCTTCTAGAATTTTATAGTTTCAGGTTTTAGATTTAAATCCTTGTTCCATCTTGAATTGATTTTTGTATAAGGTGAGAGATGAGGATCCAGTTTCATTCTTCTAAACATGACTTGCCAATTATCCCAGCACTATTTGTTGAATAGGTGGCCTTTCCACACTTTATGTTTTCATTTCCTTTGTCGAAGATCAGTTGGCTATAAGTATTGGGTTTATATCTGAGTTCTCTATTCTGTTCCATTGGTCTGTGTGCCTACTTTTGTACCAGTACTATGCTGTTTTGGTGACTATGGTCTTATAGTATAATTTGAAATCAGATAATGTGATCCCTCCAAATTTGTTCTTTTTGCTTAGCCTTGCTTTGGCGATACAGGTTCTTTTTTGGCTCCATGTGATAATGGTGGTGGTATTTTTATGGGAATTGCATTGAATTTGTAGATTGCTTTTGGCAGTATGATCATTTTCACAATATTGATTCTATCCATCCATGAGCATGGAATGCATTTTCATTTGTTTGTATTGTCTATAGTGTCTTTCAGCAGTGTTTTGTAGTTTTCCTCGTAGAGGTCTTTCACCTCCTTGGGTAGGTATATTCCTAAGAATTTTCTTTTCTTTCTTTCTTTTTTTTTTTTTTTTTTTTTTTTTTTTTTTTTTTGCAGTTATTGTATTGAGTTCTTGATTTGATTCTCACCTTGATTGTTGTTAGTCTACAAAAGAGCTACTGATATGTGTACATTAACTTTGTATCCAGAAATTTTGCTGAATTCATTTATCAGTTCTAGGAGCTTTTTGGAGGAGTCTTTAGGGTTGTCTAGGTATACAATCATATTATCAGCAAACAGAAACACTTTGACTTCCTCTTTACCGATTTGGATGCCCTTTATTTCTTTCTCTTGTCTGATTACTCTGGCTAGGACTTCCAGTACAATGTTGAACAGGAGTGCTGAGAGTGGGCATCCTTGTCTTGTCCCCATTCTCAGAGTTGATGCTTTCAACTTCTCGCCATACAGAATGATGATGGCTGTGCATTTTTTATAGATGGTTTATATTACGTTGAGGTCTGTCCCTTGAATGCTGATTTTGCCAAGAGTTTTAATCATGAAGGAATGCTGGGTTTTGTTGAATGCTTTTTCTGCATCTATGGAGATGATAATGTGATTTTTGTTTTCGATTCTGTTTATGTGATGTATCACATTTATTGACTTGCATATGTTAAACCATCCCTACATCCCTGGTATGAAACCCACATGATCATGGTAAATTGTCCTTTTGATATGTTGTTGGATTTGGTTAGGTAGTATTTTGTTAAGGAGTTTTGTATCCATATTCATCAGAGATGTTGGTCTGTGGGTTTCTGTTTTGGTTATGTCTTTCCTGGTTTTGAGATTAGGGTGATACTGGTTTCATAGAATGATTTAGGGAGGATTCCCTCTTTATCTGTCTTGTGGAATAGTGTCAATAGGATGGGTATCAATTCTTATTTGAATGTCTGGTAGAATTCTACTGTGAAGCTATCTGGTCCTGGGCTTCTTTTTATTGGTAATTTTTTTTTTATTACCACTTCAATCTTACTGCTTATTATTGGTCTATTCAGGATATCTGTTTCTTCCTGATATAAGCTAAGAGGGTTGTATCTTTCCAGAAATTTATCCATCTCCTGTAGGTTTTCTTGTTTATGCACATAAAGGTGTTTATAGTAGCCTTGAATGATCTTTCATATTTCTGTGGTGTCAGTTGTAATATCTCCTGTTTTGTTTGTAATTGAGCTTATTTGAATTTTCTCTCTTTTTTTCTTGGTTAATCTTGCTAATGATCTATCAGTGTTATTTATCTTTTCAAATAACCAGCTGTTTGTTTCATTTATATTTTGTAATTTTTGCTATTACAATTTCATTAGTTCTGCTCTGATCTTGGTAATTTCCTTTCTTCTGCTGGGTTTGGGTTTGGTATGTTCTTGTTTCTCTAGTTCCTTGAGGTGTGACCTTAGATTGTTTTTGTTCTTTCAGACTTTTTGATGTAGGGGTTTAGGGCTAAGAACTTTCCTCTTAGCACTGCCTTTGCTGTATCCCATAGGTTTTAAATGTCACTATTGTCATTTGGTTCAAAGAAGTTTTTGATTTCCATCTTGATTTCATTGTTGATCATTCAGGAACAGGTTATCTAATTTCCACATTTCAATCAATCTGGAGTTTCAAATCAACTTGGAGTTGATTTCCAGTTTTATTCCACTGTGGTATAAGAGGGTGCTTGATATCATTTTGATTTTCTTAAATGTATTGAGGCTCATCTTGTGGCCTATCATATGTTCTATCTTGGAGGAAGTTCCATGTGTTGTGGAATGCAATATAGATTCTGTGGTTGTTGGGTAGAATGTTCTGTAAATATCTTTTAAGTCAATTTATTCCAGTATATAGTTTAAATCCATTGTTTCTTTGTTGAATTTTTGTCTTGATGACCTGTCCAGTGTTGTCAGTGGGGTATTGAAATTCCCCACTATTATTGTGTTGCTGTCTATCTCATTTCTTAGGTCTAGCAGTAATTGTTTTATAAATTTGGAAGCTCCAGTGTTAGGTGCATATTTATTTAGGATTGTGATATATTTAGGATTTTATCATTATATAATGTCCCTCTTTATCTTTTTGACTGCTGTTGCTTTAATGTTTGTTTTGTCTTATATAATAATAGCTATTCCTGCTCACTTTCGGTGTCCATTTGCATGTAATATCTTTTTCTATTCCTTTACCTTAAGTTTATGTGAGTCCTTATGTGTTAGGTGAGTCCCTTAAAGGCAGTAGATAGTTGGTTGTTGAGTTCTTATCCATTCTGCAATTCTGTATCTTTTAAGTGCAAAATCTAGGACATTTACATTCAACATTAGTATTGAGATGTGAAGTACCATTCCATTCATCATGCTATTGGTTGCCTTGGATTTTTGTTTTTTGGAGTTTTTTAAATTGTATTTTTGTTTTATAGGTCCTATGAGATTTATGCTTTAAAGAGATGCTGTTTTAATGTGTTTTCAGGATTTGTTTCAAGATTTAGAGCTCTTTTTAGCAGTTCTTATAGTGCTGACTTGGTAGTGACAAATTCGCTCAGCATTTTTCTGAAAAAGACTGTATCTTTCCTTCATTTATGAAGCTTAGTTTAGCTAGATACAAAGTTCTTGTCTGATAATTTTTTGCTTAAGGAAAACCTATCAGATTAACAGCAGATTTCTCAGCAGAAACCTTACAAGCTAGAAAGGATTGGGGCCCTTTGGTTATTTAATGGACTATTTTTGTGCTGGTTGGCCTCCTGCTAGCAGGTGGCGCTCTGAAGAGAGCATCAGCTGTGAGATGCTCTGAGAGAGCATCAGTATGGGGTGAAGCAGGCAGTAGGTGGGGCCTTAGATCTCCCAGAAGTGTATGTCCCTTGTCTTCAGCTACCAGGGTGGGTAGGAAAGGACCATCAGGTGGGGCAGGGGTAGGCGTGTCTGAGTTCAGACTCTCCTTGTGTGGGTCTTGCTGTGGCTGAGTATTTGGGGTGTCTCTTGGGTCTTGCAGGAGCAATCCACTTCCTTCAGAGGGTCTGTATGTTCTCTCAGCTTTCCCAACTTATTCCTGCAGTCATTCTGGAGCAAAATTTCACTATGCAAGCCTCCACACACTGCTTTGTCCATCCGAGTGGGACCTGCAATCTAGTCCTGCCTCCCATTTACCATGATCCCCACCCCCATGCAAAATGTATTTTTTTATTAAAAGCTTTTGTTAACCAGTGTGTGATGGTTACTTTTATGTGTTAGCTTGATTGGGTTAAGGAATGCCAAGATAACTGGTAAAACATTATTTCTGGATGTGTTTGTGAAGGTGTTTCAGGAAGAGAATAGCATCTGAATCAGCAGACTGGGTAAGGAAGATCTGCTCCCACCAGTGTGGGTAGGCATCATCCAATCTGTTGAGAGGCTTGATAGGACAAAAAGGCAGAGGAAAGGTGAATTCTTTTCTTTTTCTTCTTAAGTTGAGACATCCATCTTCTCCTGCCTTTGGACATCTGAGCTTCTGGTTCTTGAGTCTTTAGACTACACCAGTGTTCACCCCCATCCATGTTCTCAGACCTTCAGCCTCAAACTGAGAGTTATATCATAAGTTCCCCTGGTTCTCAGGCCTTCAGACTCAGACTGTAATTACACCACCAACATTCCTGGTTGTCCAGTTTGCCAATAGTATATAGTGGGACTACTTGGCCTCCATCATCATTGAGCAAATTCCCAATTAAATCTCCTCACATATATCATGTTGGTTCTCTTTCTCTAGAAAACACTGACTAATACACAAAGGTTTCTTCCACTGATTGGCATACTAGATGCGTTAAGGGTGGTTAAATTTCTTATTTGGAACATAAATAACAGGGATCACAAGAAGCCATATTAAGACCTGAGAAGAATGGACATTAAACAGATATCATGGGCTCAGAGGTGGCTACAATAACTGGGAAGAAGTGTGGGTTGTGTTCCACTACAGAGAGAGTGAATGTATGTGTAATTGCAGGTGTAATCATTGCAATAAGTTAGAGGAGGGAATTTGGATAATTGTTTATAACTATAGGAGAATGTACTTATATTTAGACATTAAGCTAGATAGAATCCAATCTTACAGGTCAAGATCCACATATAATTTCTAGACATCATCAAGAAACAACTTATGGCAAACATGAAAGGACTAATCAAGGTTGAAGATAATATTTTTAGCAAATGGCCTTTTTTAAACATTTTTTATTGTACTTGAGTACAATACATTGATACAATTATCTAGCTATATTCCAAAATGTTACAACATGTGGTAAGTTAGAACCAAATAAAACAAAAGATGGATCTATAGCGCTCCTGTTAAACTAGTCTATTCAATGTTTTAAGGCATATTTGGAAGACGATGAGGAAAATCACACTATCACCATTGACAAGAGATTATTGGAGGCATCAGCCTCTATTTGCCGCTATTTAATAAAACTACATTCTGTTGCTTACATATTACATTACATTTTACAAAAGAGATGTATATTGTTCCAACTTAAAACAGTTTATTATAGCAAAATTATCATCGGAGATTCTATAGAAAAACATCATCTTATAAAAAATTATTAGACCAAACACTTACAAATCATATTCTGAACATTACTTTCAACAAAAGTCAGCCTTTCTTATGCTTGAAGTAAAACTAGCACCTTTCCTTGATTGATACTTCAGGATCAAAGGCAGTCTCTGCGTTTCTAATCTACTTTTCCCAAGTCTTCAAGGCCTTGAATACAATTATCAGGACTGCTAAAGGAAGACCCTTCTGTCTTTGAGAATAGCAGACAAAATAGAAAGGATAATGCTTTTGTTGCCAAGCATCTCCAATGATCCTTAATGAACATTCAGTTGGTAGTAGAAAAACTCAACACGTATCTGTGAATCAATGTCAAGAAACTCCAGTTGTTCCCCCATTGTTCAGTCCTCTCAAGTTGAATTTGTCAGATGTTGCCACAGGATAAAATTTTCTGTTTGACCATCCCAGATGCAACATGGTAGAGAGAAAAGAGAACTAAACAATAATTCTGATTCCACCTCATACTTACTTTGGGCAAATTAAGTAAATCTCTGTGAGTTCATTTGCTCTTCTATAATATAGGGATAATTTTTGCCCTCCATCCCTCATAAAGTTATTTGGTTAAACATTAAAACTACTTACAAACTGCAGGTTGCTACACAAATGTGATGTATTTTTGTTATATAAAGAAAGTGCTAGTGACATTTTACCACTTGTCACACTAATCAGAAAACTCATAAAAATAGCAGGCAAGATAACATGAAATTTAAAAAAAAGAAAAAACATGGTCTTTGTTTCTGGCAATTTAACAGATTAGATACACTGCATAGCCATCCCAATTGAAACAATTAAAATTTTGGATAAATCATCTAAAAAGAAATATATTTCAAATTTATCTCTGATAGAAGATAGAAATTTTGAGCAGATAATTAGGAAATATAAAAAAGAACAAAATAAAAATTTGAAGCCTGAAAATTATAGTATCTGAAATTTTAAAATTTACTTGGACTCAATAGCAGAATTGAGAGGAGGAAGGAAAGAGTAAGGGTATTTGAAGATATATTAATAAAAATCAAATAATCTGAAGAATAAAGAAGAAATTATTGTATCCCTTGATGTTGGAACAATTTTGTCCCACCAGCCCCTATGGCTCAAATTATTTTTATTCCAATCATACGATTAGAGTCCCTGAAAAAGAGGAAGTGGTACAAAGGAGAGATTGGTACAGAACATTTGAAGAAAAGTCACTCAAAACTTCTCAAATTCTGGCAGAAGCCATACATTTACAGACTTCACAAGTTCAACAATTGAAGCAACTCAAATAAAGTTATACCCAAATATCATAAATCATGAAACTGCTAAAAACTAAAGACAAAGAAAGATATTTAAAACAGTCAGAGAAAATTCCACATTACATTTAGAACAATTCAGATAACTATGGATTTCTCATTAGACAACAGGCTAGTCGACATTGGAACAACATCTTTAAAGTGCAACATGAAAAAGAACTATCAGTCAAGAATTTGATAACCAGTAAAAATATACCTCAGGAATGAAAGCTAAATAAAGACATTCTCAGATGAAGGAAAACTAAGAGAATCCATTGCAAGCCAACTTGTTTTAAAAGAATTACTAAAGGAAGTTCTTCAGGCTGAAGGTAAAATGATTAAGGAGAAATGAGCTTTTAGAAATGAATAAAGACTAACAGAATTAGTAAATATTTGGGTAAATATAATACACTGTGTTTCTTCTACCTTTAATTTCTTTAAAATATCTAATACTGTGTAAAGCAAAAATTTCAACATCACCTGGAGAGGTTTCAATATATGTAGATATAATACATATAACAACTAAAACATAAAGAGGGTAAAGGAAAAAGCCCTACATGGTGGTAAATTTCTTATGCTTGACTAAAATGACAGGATATTAACTATGTATAGACAGTGAAAAGATATATATGCATTAACATATAAACATATATATGTTTAAATTGCTAGAGCAAATATTAAATAAATACAAAGAAAGATAGCCAAAAAGCAATAGATGAGTTTCACTGGAATAGTACAAATATATAAATAAATAAACATTAATATTATGCAAAATAATGCAGAAAATGAATACCAGAAGAAAAAATAGAGAAAACAAACAAAAAATTGTAGACCTAAGTTCTACCATTTTATCAAAGATTACATTAAATGTAAGCAGCATGTACACAGTAATTAAAAGATAAAATTAACACATTGAATTTTTATTTTTATTTTTTTTTACGTTTTCCTTTTTTTTTAAATTATACTTTAAGTTCTAGGGTACATGTGCACAACGTGCAGGTTTGTTACATATGTATACATGTGCCATGTTGGTGTGCTGCACCCATTAACTAGTCATTTACATTAGGTATATCTCCTAATGCTATCCTTCCCCCCTCCCCCCTCCCCACAATAGGACCCGGTGTGTGATGTTCCCCTTCCTGTGTCCAAGTGATCTCATTGTTCATTTCCCACCTACGAGTGAGAACATGCGGTATTTGGTTTTCTGTTCTTGCGATAATTTGCTGAGAATGATGGTTTCCAGCTGCGTCCATGAATTTTTAAAAGAAGATGAAGTATATGCTGTCTATAGAAAATCTACTTTAACTATTATGATATGGATAAGTCAAAAGCAAAATTATAGAAATACCTAGACAATTCCAAAATATTTGGAAATTAAAACAATTCTCTATTACCCATGGATTAAAGAAGGAGTTTCAAAATGCATTTGAAAATATTTCGAACTGAATGAAAAATAATACAACATATCAAAAGCTGTGGGTTACAGCTAAAGTAATACTTAGAGAAAATTTCTAAAGTAATACTTAGAGGAAATTTTATGGCAATAAAAACTTGTATTAGAAAACAGGAACGATTCATATCAATAAACTTCTATCTTATGAAATTAATAGAAGAGCCAATTAAACACAAAGTAAACAGAAGAAAGGAAATAAAGATAAAAGCAGAAATCAATAAAAATGAAAAAGAGGAATAAAGAAAATCAATGAACACAAGTTTTCTTTGATAAGATAAAATTGACGGCCGGGCGCGGTGGCTCAAGCCTGTAATCCCAGCACTTTGGGAGGCCAAGATGGGCGGATCACGAAGTCAGGAGATCGAGACCATCCTGGCTAACACAGTGAAACCCCGTCTCTACTAAAAAATACAAAAAACTAGCCGGGCGTGGTGGCGGGCGCCTGTAGTCCCAGCTACTCGGGAGGCTGAGGCAGGAGAATGGCGTAAACCTGGGAGGCGGAGCTTGCAGTGAGCTGAGATCCGGCCACTGCACTCCAGCCTGGGCGACAGAGCGAGACTCCGTATCAAAAAAAAAAAAAAAAAAAAAAAGATAAAATTGATAAGCTTTTAGACAGACTGACCAAAAATAAAAGAGAGAATATACAAATTACCAATAACAGGACTAAATAAGCAGATATCACTATAAACCCTAAAGATAATTAAAAGGATAATAAGGGAATGCAAGAGCAACCCTATAACCATAAACTTGACAATGCAGATGAAATGTACCATTTCCTTGAAAGATGCAAATTACCAAAACTCACTCAGGAAGAACTAGATAGCCTAAATAGTCATATTAATTAGAGAAATTTAATTCATAGCTGACAATCTTTCAAGAAAGAAAAACCCAGGTCCAGATTGTTTTCGTGATGAATTCTACTAAACATTTAAGAAGAAAAATGACCAACTACACATAATTTGTTCCAGAAAAAAGAAGAAACATTTCCCAACTCATTTTATGGAGCCAACATTGCCCTTTCTATAGAACCAAGCACTCCCATTCCTACGTATTTACTCAAGTAAAATGAAAATCAGTGTTCACTTAAAATCTTGTACCTGGGTGTTTATAGCATCTTCATTTGTGATCATCAAAAACTGGAGACAACATAGATGTCCACCAACTGTTATATTCGTACAATGGAATACTACTAAATATGCAAGATTATGGATGAATCTCAAACATATTATGCTAAGCAAACAAAACAAAACAAAACAAAATCCATCTCACAAGGCTAGATACTATACAATTTCAGTAGTTTCCAGGGGATTAGGGTGAGATTGGATATGACCATAAAGGGTGACCATAAGATAATGGGAAATGGAATGGGTCTTGATTGTGATGGAGATTACCCAACTCTATGCATGTGTCAAAATTCATAGGACTGTATACCTAAAAAGTACGAATTTTACTATGTGTCAATTATAGAAATCTCACCAAAAAGTATAAAGATTAATATATACAATTTAAAATATATTTAGCCCAAGTGCAGTGGCTCATGCCTGTAATCGAAGCACTTTGGGAGGCCAAGGTAGGCGGATCATTTTAGGTCAGGAGTTCAAGATCAGCCTGGCCAACCTGGTGAAACCCTGTCTCTACAAAAATTAGCTGGGTATGGTGGCATGTGCCTGTAGTCCTAGCTACTCCAGAAGATGAGGCAGGAGAATTGTTTGAACCTGGGTGGCAAAGGTTGCAATAAGCTGAGACCACACCACTTGTACTCCAACCTGGGCAACAAAGAAAGACTCCATTAAAAAAATATTAAATAAAAATTCAAAAACATCAATCAGTGTAATTGACCACCTTTGTAGTTTAGAGAAGACGAACCATACATCACCTAAGTAGTTGCAGACCAAATTTAATAAAATTCAGCAAATTTTATCATATTTTACAAACTGGAAATAGAATAGAACTATATTAGCCTAAGAAAGAGCATCTACAAAAAGCATATCACAAGAATCCTACTGAATGGTGAATAGTTAAAATAGTTTATTTTAAGATCAGAGAAAATACAAAATACTCACTATCACCCCGCTTGTTGAACATTACACTATAGGTCTTGGCCAGTACAGATAGAGAAAAGCAAGAAAGAAGAAAAAGGTATAAGAAATGAAAGGTGTGTAACAATGAAAAAATTCCAAAGAAAATTAAAGCTATATCATTACAACTAGTAGAGATTAGTAAGGTTTACTAAATAAAAATGAATGCATTAAAGTCAAATGCATTTCTTATATATCAGCAGTAATCAGTAAGAAAATATAATTTTAAAAGTACATCATTCACAATAGCAACAAAACATAAAAAACTGAGAAAAAAAGATATAATTTTCTACAATTTTGTACCATATTTTTCTAGATACTTTATGTTTTGGTACAAAACTGTAAAATTTTATTGAAAATATAAAATATATAAAAATAGATGGAAAATGAATATAATTCACTTGACTAGGAAGACTCAACATAATCAATATGTCAATTTTTTCTTTCTTTTTTTTTTTTTTTTTTGTTTTTTTGAGATGAAGTCTCACTCTGTCCCCGAGACTGATGTGCAGTAGCAAGATCTCGACTCCCTACAATCTCCACCTCCAGGGTACAAGTGATTCTCCTGTCTCAGGCTCCAGAGTAGCTGGGATTACAGGCACACGTCACTATGCCTAGTGAATTTTTGTATTTTTTGTAGAGATGGGGTTTTGCCATGTTGGCAAGACTGGTCTTAAAATCCTGACCTCAAGTGATCTGCCCACCTTGGCCTCCCAAAGCACTGGGATTACAGGCGTGAGTCTCTGAGCCCAGCCAAGATGTCAATTGTTTTTAAATTTAGTCCAAATCCAATTTGGACTGCAATTCCAGTCCAAATCTCAATAGGATTTTTTGTTGAAATTGACTGGCTTATTCTAATATGCATTTGAAAGGACAAACAACAAAGAACAGCTAAACATTCCTAGAGAAGAAAAATAGAGCAAGGTGGGAAGACTTACCCTGTCAATATAAAGATTTAGTATAAAGCTATAGTAGTTGTTAACATGATATTGCACCATGGTTGGAAAAAAATAGGCCAGAAGCAAACCACAAATATATAAATCCTCTATTTGTGACAGAACAGGCTTTGTACATCCGTGGAAAAAAATTGATTATTTAATATGATAGTGCTGGAACAACAGATGAAAAAGTGAGATTGTACCCTCACCTCGTACTGTACACAAAATCGGAGTGGATTAAAACCTAAATGCACATAAGAATATGGTAAAACTTTTAAAAGACCATTTAAAATAATTTTATAACCTTAAGGTAGGGAAATATTTCTTAAATAAGATGAAAAAAGTAAAAATCTATGGGAAGAAGACTGACAAATTTGACTGACTAATAATTAAGAACTTAGTTCATCAAAGGACACCAAAGACAGGGAATAAAAAGACAAACCACAAACTATGATAGATATTTTCAACACCTAAATCTGAAAAGAATTACCCAGAATATATCTTTGTTAAAAATTCATATAGAACAATAAGTAAAAGACAAGTAATCAACTGAAAAAAAAATGAGCAAAGGACTTTGACAGGCATGTCTCAACAGAAGAAATGTAAATGTCTTTTACGAAACATTTGCATTGTACAATATACAAAAAAATCTGGATTATATTTGCATGTAATATATAAGACTTATGTGTCCCATTAGGGAATTGAGACATGCAAATTAAAACTACAATAAGAATCCATTTCAAACCCACAAGATTGAAAAAATTTTAAAGTTGAACAATTCAATTTCATTTGAATTTGCACCCAGGAGTGGGGCTGTTGGATCATATGGTGATTCTATTTCTATTTGATTTCTATTTTCTTGATGATTGATGATGCTGAGCATATTTTCAGGTGCCTATTGACCATTTGTATGTCTTCTTTTGAGAAATGTCTATTCAAGTCTTTTACCTGTTTTTTAATCAGATTATTTGCTTTTTTGCTATTGAGTTGTTTGGATTCCTTACATACTCTGCATATTAACACCTCATCAGAATCAATATGTTGAGGAAATATCTCTACTCCCATGTTTATTGTAACAATATTCACAATAGTTAAGATATGGAATGAACCTATGCGCCCATCAACAGCTGGATGGATAAATAAAATATAGTATATATACTCAATAAAATACTATGCAGCCATAAGAAAGAATGAAATCCTGTTGTTTGCCTCAACATGAATGAAGCTGGGGAGCATTATGCTAAGTGAAATAGACCAGGCACAGAAAGACAAAGACCATATGATCTTACTCATATGTGTAATCTAAATAAATAGATCTCTTAGAAGTAGAGAGTAGGATAGTGGTTACCAGAGGCTAGGGAAAGGAGAGGAAAGAGAATATAGAGGGACATTGAGCAACAGGTAAAATGGTAGTCAGATAGGAGAAATACGTTCTGGTGACTATGGTTCAAAATATTGTACTGTATATTTCAAAGCAGCTAGAAGAGAAGATTTTGAATGTTCTCATCACAAAAAACTGATAAATGCATGAGGTGATAGATATGCTAAGTACCCTGATTTTATTTTTATGCAATGTATACATGTATCAAACATCACACTGTAGCCCGTCAATATGTATAACTATTATGTGTCAATAAAAACAAAATTTTAAAAAGTTTAATAATTCCAAACCTTTGTAAGGATACAGAGCCAGGAAAATTCTCACCCACTGCTAATGGTAACATGTTATAATTTACTAGAAAAAAAAAAGTATGGCATGACCTAGTATATTTGAATGTGCCTAGGGATCTATACATCTTTTCTTTCCCTTTCTCTGACTCTTTTTTCCTCTCCCTTTCTCTTTTAAGCACATGCACACACTAAAGGGTGACATGTTTCTTTTAAACAAAGTATCAAATGCACACAATAGGTTTATGTGTGATTATTTTTTAATGATACAGAAATGCCATAAGAAAGAATTTCTTTTTTTTTTTTTTTTTTTTTTTTCTATCACAGGAAGGCTAGGCACAGACTTATGGGTAATGAATGATAGTGAGCATGTGGAAGCTGTTTGTAGACTGTGTGATCATTTATTTGGAATAACCAAAAGGCTTCTACCTTAGTATTCAAATCAGTGTTAGAATTCAACATCCAAATTCAGGTTTTCTTTTTATTTTTAGTAAAGCAGAGACCTACACCGGTAGGTGGAGGAAGTCAGGAGAAAAAAATGACATTATCATTTTTGCAACTATTTGTTGAGAAGTTACTATGTGCCAGGCCTGTGCTATATATTTTATGCCCGGGCTTATAGATACTTAAGAATTTGTGCACACAGCTAGGAAGTGACAGAGTGAAACTACCAACTCAAACACTTTGTTTCCATAGGCTTCTCTACCCTTCTACATCTACCTAAAAGACAGTAACAGCATCTTAAAATAGGCTTGCCTTTATTTATTTATTTATTTATTTATTTATTTATTTATTTATTGAGACTGAGTTTCACTTGTGTTGCACAGGCTGGAGTACAACGGTGTGATCTCAGCTCACTGCAACCTCTGCCTCCCAAGTTCAAGTCATTCTCCTGCTCAGTCTCCCAAGTAGCTGGGATTACGGGCGCTGGGCACCTCGCCCAACAAATTTTTGTATTTTTAGTAGAGACGAGGTTTCACCACGTTGATCAGGCTGTTCTCAAATTCCTGACTTTAGGTGATTCACCAGCCTTGGCCTCCCAAAGTGCTGGGATTACAGGCATAAGCCTCTGTGCCCAGCCTTGCCATTTCTCAAATAAAGGAAAACGTCATAAAGATCCATGAAGTTGAAATTTGCATATAAGGTCTGTTTTTCCTTGTTTCTAGTATTTTTTAAGAAAAATTGCAGTTTATTAGTTGGGCCATAAAACTGTTGTGCCCAACTTTGTTAATTACACTACAAAGATTTATAGTACATGTTTGTATTATCTGTATTGAGTCTGAATGTATATCCTCCCAACTAAGATTGCAGTTCCAAATTGTATGAACATAGTTCCATAGCCGTCAAAAGCTTTTCTAAGACTTCACAGTTCCATGTCATAAATTGCCAGACAGCCTGCTTCTAGAATTTAGATTATCTCTCTTTGAACTTTTATAATATCCAGTTTAAACAGTGGGGCTTTAGCTATGTAGCACAAAAATAATCTTGATAGACCTCAAATGCTATCACTGTCCTGTAATTTATCGACATTCTGCTCATCATCTAGGCATTTCCAAATATGTAGATTGATAACACAATATAAGAAATATAGTTGGATGCTTTAAGCATCAACAAACTATGGTTAGTGGGTCAAACCTGGCCTGCTGCCTGTTTTTGTAAATAAAGTCTTGTCGGAACACAGCCACACTTATTTGTTTACTTATTCTCTGTGTCTACTTTCACATTACAACAGCAGAATTGAATAGTTGCAATAGAGGCTGCAAAGCCTCTGCAAAGTCTAAAATACTTGCTATCTCTCAGGAAAAATTTGCCAATGCCACTTCATCTGAAATATCTCTGGTTTCTTGGGTTTTCCTTTGTTTTGTTTTTTATTTCTCAATAATATCATGTAGATGGAGAAAACTTTCCTCCCTGCTGCCTTCATTTTCTTTGGAGCATCTAACCTCCCTGAACCAGTTATTACATCTTACAAACTGGAATCAACATCACTAGCTGTAAAAATAAATAAATAAATTAATTAATTAAATTAAATTAAATTAAATGCCTACTTTATAAAGTACATGTAAAAGGCAATGTGATAATAATGAGATACATGCGATTCTTATTAAACAGAGTGTGAGGTGATTCAAAACAGGCTGGAATAATTTTCCACCTCACAAATTTTACCCATGCTTTGGATGACATGGGCCACTAAGGATTGCAGGCAAGGCTGTGAAATCAAACCTGGGTTCCAGCCTTGACTTTACCAATTATAAGCTGCATGACTTATTCTCTGCCTGCATCCATTTCCTCCTCTGTTACTTGGAGATGATAATAATAGTATCCATTTCCATGGGTTGTTAAGAGGATTAAATCCTATTAAGACATCATGCTTAGCCTTGTGCCTGGCACATAGTAAGTCCTCACACCCTGCCATTGGCCACTTTAGAAGGGAACTGAAGAGACTTAAAGGAATGCATGAAGAAGGGAAGAAAGAATTATTACCAAAAGCATGTGAGCATTTTTCTGCTTTATTGCCTTACATTTCAATTTCCAGAATTAAAAAAATTAGAAACAAGAGCAAATGTTTCAAATATGAGATGCCTTCATAACTCAAATTATTTAGAAACTTAAGAATTTGCTAATTAATCTGAGTAAATGGAATTTGTAAAACCATGAATGTCTTGCTCATGCTTAGGGCTGATTTCAAACTTCATGGATATGAACGCATCCTCAATGCATGTGTAAACATAAGCAAGGGCTGATTTCATAAGCTCAGGAACCATATTTACTTTCAACTAGAAAAGAGCTCTTGCTTGGAAAATTGGCCTGAAAACCCATTACTGCAGTGGATTCATTTTCATTTATTTCCCAACAGGTAATGGAGTTTATTTGGAGGAGTGAGCGATAGTGCTTCTCTGAGGTTGCGTATTGTCTCATTTACATGCAAATATTTTTATCGTCATCTTAGGAAAAAATATGAGCATGCTCTATAAAGTCTGTCATGCACCCAGAATTTAATTAATGATGTGTCTATGCAGAATCAAGATGAAAAGCTGAAATGAAAAAAAGTTTATGCAAGTATATTTGGCATCACATAGTTTCAAACCTTCAATTGTTTTAGTAATTTTATTCATTTATTCATTCAGTTATCTTTTGATTTAACGAACATTTGTTGAGTTCCTACTATATGTTAGACACTTGTATGTGACAGACACATACATGGAAAAACATAACTTTTCCTCCAAGAAGGCTACAATGCAACAGACAGAAGCAAACAGAAAGGATCCTTCCTGTTCTGATGAAAGTAAGGCTTAAGTACAATGGCAGCATGTATGCCCAGGGACAAAAAGGAAGCTTCACAGACAGATAATTCCTAAACAACTCTTGAAAACTGAGTAGACATATGCTGAGGGCATGCCAGCCAAGGAACAGAATGTGCCACATCTAGCGGTGTGCAGACAGTGGAGTGTTTGAGGCACTAGAAGTGGCCCAATTTTGGCAGAATGTAAAGTGTTAAGTGGGACGGGCGAAAGGTACAAAGAACAGGTGAAAGTGGAGGCTGGATAGGGTCTTGATCATGGAAGACTTTGTCAAGCAAAGCACTGCAGATTTCATCTGAAGAGAATAAGAAGTCACTGCAGAATTTTGGGCTGGAGAGGGAGTAATCAGATTTTCACACTGCAAAATTTCAGTAGCTTTGTGAAGATAATGAGATAAGGCTAAAAGTGGAACAATCAGAAAATGCCCTATTATGACACATGGGCAAACAATGCCATTTGCATGGGCGTGAGTCATTCCAGTGACCATGGAAACAGATATGGGGGACTAAAATGAGAATTCTTTAGCAGATGAAATCAATGGATCACAGAGATTGACAAGATGCAGGATTTAAAGGAAAAATTGTAATCTGAGATGATACCCTCATCTCTGGCTTGGGCAGTGGGATTAAGTGTCATTTATAAGATAAGAAATTCAGGAAGTTATTTATGGAAGCAGGGTGTGAGATTATTGTAGATGATGAATTCTAGCTGGACCACCATTGCTGTGGATTATCTAGGCAGAGTTGCCTGATAAACAAACAGAAATAAACATTTGAGGCTCAAGAAAGAGATCTGGGCCAGGTGTGGTGGCTCACTCCTGTAATCCCAGCACTTTGGGAGGCTGAGGCAGGAGGATCACGAGGTCAGAAGATCAAGACCGGAGAATGGCATGAACCTGAGAGGCGGAGCTTGCAGTGAGCCGAGATCACGCCACTGCACTCCAGCCTGGGCCACCCAGCAAGACTCCGTCTCAAAAAAAAACAAAAAGAAAGAGATCTGGACCAAAGTTCTAACTCTGGGAACTATGGACATTTAAGTGATATTTGATGTTGCAGGTATGAATGAATGCATGCAAGGAAAGTGTACTGCAAGAACAGAAGAAGAACTAAAATGGAAAACTGAAAGGATTCGGCGGCCCCCAGCTACCGATACAGTGGAGAGAGAGCAAGACACTTGATTGTGAAGAGAAGATCCGGGGGAACAAAGAATGAGAAGAGGCTTATTGTGGAAAGGGGAGAAAGAAAGAATGAATGAATGATGGGAGAGAAAAATGAAAAGGGAGAGGTTGAAGGCTGGGAAACAACAGCTATTTATTAGATAAAGTCCTATGCATTTTGTTTAACTCTTTATAAAAATAGATACACTCAATTTAAAAAAAAACATTTTCATGGAAAAAAGTGGTGGGTGGTTCTACCTGATGTTAAATAATTATATAGAGTGGATTCTCACTTTTAACAGGAATTTTTTGCCTGATATAAATAGCATTTTTAAGTTAATTTTGATATGAGGTAGTGAAAAAACTAGAGTTGATTTACTAAACACCAGGAGCGTTTGAATAGTAGAGTCTCCTTCAGTTGAGAAGGAAACAAATGTGTTCTTTCTGAAGCTCATAAACTCTTTTTATGGAACACAAGATCCATCATAACTTCGTTAATGCATGCTGAACTTGCTTTCAATTGAGTATTATCCTTTAATGAAGTCTGTTGTTTAATGTGTGTGGGATGCTTACCTAACACCAGAGGCAAGGTCTTCAAGAAGCAACTCTACAAGCCACAATCTTCTAAGAGAAAAGCTTTCTCAGGGAACCTAGTTTTTCAGATACACTGCTGCTGCTGTTGCTGCTGCTACTTCAAGCAGCTCAGTGCTGGTCTTGTTCTCGGAGCAGAAGTGCCCAGTGTACAAAGCAAAGGACAGAAGCCATGGCTAATGACTCTCTCCGCTGGGGTCAGGCCTAGATAGTTTCAAGACCCTAAGACGAGTTTGAGCCAGCAATGAATGGGTTATGGTAGGTAGTAGAAGATATCAAGGGAAGCAGCACACAGAGAAACAAATCTATAATTCTCACAGATCAGGAAGAGGACAGAGGATGTAGCTGAAAGACAGGGGAGGATGAGAGATCCAAGCAGAGAACATTTAGCCATTCAACCAGCAGTTATCAGAAAACTATTGAGTTAAATAATTTGCCTAATATCAAATAAATACAGCTGCCTAAGACACATCTCCTAGTATAGAGAATATAAACAACCTACCCTCAGAAAATATGTGTAAAATTTTAAGTAGCAATGCATTTATATATTGTTCAATATACTATATATATTACATGGCCAACCCAACAAAAAACAGATTGTCTATTAACTAAAGGTCTACATTTATTTTAAAATATTCTTGACAAGCTTAGTATTTCTGTTAATACTTATCTATATTACCTCATGCATTCTATCAGTAATTGCAAAAACACTTCACCACAAATAATGGAATCTGTTTCTAATTTAAATCAAATTGAATGACTATCTCCAACTAAAATCTCTGTATGTATGTTATTCATGAAAGATTTAATAAAGATTTTAAAAGATTTCCAAATCACAACCTGGTTAATATTATACCTCATGGTAGGTAAAACATTTTTTATTTGTAGGAGCAGAAAAATAAAAGTCAACCAAAGTGGAGATTCCTACTGTTTCTTTTTTAGCCTGATTGAATTAAATTTTTTAAAATTGAATTCAAAGATGTGAGGAGAATATGAGAAATCTTTAGATGTGAAGGCTAGGTCTGAAGCAATTTAAGAATCAAATTTATATTCCAGTTATATATTTTTGGAGGGCAGATAGCATATATTATCTCAGTACCTAGAAAAGCAGAAGCAACTAAAATGGCAACTGAGGTTTTCTAGTCCTGGGGAAACTAATTTGAATGATTCACATCTATTTTTCTGAAAGCTTGGTCATCAAAACAGAAAGGATAAAAGGTCTTTGCCATCTTCTTCTGAACGTTCTGTGCTTCTGCAATAAATCGTATCATTAAGACATTTCTCTTATTCAAATTTGAGTACGTCAAGAAAATCACTCTAATCAATGAGAAAACTGTGGAAATTGCAATAATATTAAGGGTAAAGATGTAGGTTACATATACCTCTATCTTCTCACAGATTTATCAGACTAAGGATACAAAATGAAAAATATTCAATTAGGGGCATGTGTTGTATTTTAATTCTCATCAAAGGTCACCCATCCAATTTACAATGCCAGCATGTCTTGTTTATTAATTACCTGGACATTATTTTGAGTATGTCAAACAGGCTTCCTGCCCTTTCTTATTCAACTCAGAGAGCACTGGGTGGGTAACTTCTCTAGCCTCATTTATTTATTTATTTATTTTAGCATGAATGTTTGCTCTTTTCCCAAATATGCCTGTCTCTACCTCTCCCTCTACAACACATGGCCTAATAGTGCATTTCAGGTCCATTATTAAAGAATCTCCTTTATTGGAAACCACAATTTCAAGAGTAAGGGGTTAGAGCTAAGTGTATTAAGATGATCCCAAACACTGACTAATACAGTGTATCTGGTTGACTATGACCCCCATAAGTTGCTCTTGGTCTTGGAAAGACAAATAGCTGAATTTTTTTAAAAGAAAAAGAGAAGAGTAGCAAAGAGAAGAAAGAAAAAATACAAATGAAAGAATGAACAAAGACAAGAGGAATGTCCGTGCTCACAGAGCAGCAATACTGAAAAATTCTGAAATTGAATTTATAGCACAATAACTGCAAGTATTTTTATACAGCATGAAACATTTTGGGTTAGCATATTACTTGTGCCAAGGGCAATATTTGGTGCTATGTTTAAGTCATAACTAGTGGAGAATTACAGAGTTGTCTCGGTCTAAAAGAAATTAGCTTCCTTGTAAAGAAACCAGTCTTTTTGCAGACAAAAAATGCCTAACTCTGTAATAGAAGGCTCCCAATTCAACCTCAATTAACCCTCCTCCTTGGTCAGCTGTCCAAAACGACCAAATACTGCTGAAATCTTACATATTCCATAACTACTTCAAGTAGGTTTTTATTGTACCTAATGCAATTAGAATCATTTTTAAAAATTTGTATTCTTACCAGTAAGTTGAAAATAGTATTGACAATACTATTTCCACTGGGCTTTCTGGGCTCACTCTATCTCTTTAGACTGGGCTTCTTTGCCTCTGCTATTTTCTCACCGATGCCCACATATGTTGGCTTGCAAGACCCTCTGTTTCACCTACATTGGTTGGTTTCTAATGACACAAGTTATTGGCAAGATATCTAAACCTCTTTTGAGGAGGTTAAATATGATACCTCTTACCACATTTAAACAGATCAAAGAAATTGGGTGAGTCCAAGGTCAATGTGATAATTTTGGTTTTTCTTAATATTGACAAATTTCATTTGTGCAACACTTCACAGCTTACATAGTAATTCTTCATGCATGATCTCATTTGTGCCTCACAGCGACCCAGTAAGAGAAACACTATCATGCCCATTTTCCTTATGTGAACTTTGAGGTTCAGAAAGGGATGTAAGCTGCCCAAATTCACAAAATCAGTAAGTGGAAAAGCCTTCATTCAAATCTGCAACTCCCAGTCCTTTCTTCCTCCCAACAAAGTTGGCTTCACTGAGCAATGAGGCCAGATAACCAGATAAGACTTGCTCCTGGGTTACCTAAGTTGCTGAAATCATAGGAGCATGTTCTGGTCACTTCAGGTACCCTCAGTGTCTGTAAATTGAGACATTGCACTTATAATAATTGCATCACTGAATATCTTTAAATTTGCAGTGTCCACATCTGACCATCTTTCCACTTTCCACTTCATAAAAGGTCATTTTCCTTTGGGTCTCTCATTATGGTATGTTTCTGCTCTACTGTGCAATTTCACTGCAGAGGCTGCAAGGCAAAATTTTCTCCACGGGAGTCTTCTCAGACCTCACCTGGATTTGTCCTGGTTGTTCAAGTCTGTTGTTTTGTTGACATCACTGCAATTCAGAAAACACTCACCCTGGGGCAGGGTGGGGATAGGGGAAGAGAGGCATGAGGGGTTGAACATCACGATGCAGGGACATGGACTTCCATCTCCACAGAGCTACCACGCATGTTAAAGAATGGAGGATGGTGGGGGTGGCAGAAATGAGTGGGAAGCACCACGTGGCAGAGTGGGGAGCTGTGATACGGATCAAATGCAGGGAGAGCCTTTATGATTTCTAACACTCCATACCATGTATTCTTTCTGCAAGCACAGCTATGCAGACAATGCATGTCTCTCTAGGATTCCTGACTCCTGACAAGATGACAAAAGCACCAACAGCCACATGGGGCCCATTTTTCCTTAATGCATATCATTTAACTTTCGCAATTTGACTACCGTAAGTGGATGCCATAAAGGAATTTTCAAAGCTGTGAGTGGGAGCTGTGAATACTGGAAACTAAAGAATCAACTCACACATTTAACAATTCTATTCTAAACAACCAAGGTGTTTGGAAAGGAACACATAGCTCTGCTTTTAAATTGCCCAATTTTACATAAACATACAATTTTATTAATAGTCCATGTCGCTGGACTGTTCTAGCAACAATGCCAGCCACACTGGGCCTGACTGTGCCCCCTAAATGCACTGCATTCATTGGACATGGGACTCAGGGAAGGAAGAAAAAGAATTATCTGTGATTAAGATGCTTCTAGAAACCTTTTATCCTTTCCAGGAACCCCTCAGGTACACAATGTGCAAAGTCATCCCCAAACTCTCCATCTTTTAGCAGGGAATAATGCAAAATCTCAGAGCTAGAGAAAAAGAACTAATATATGCAAGACAAAATAAAGGCACTTCTGGTAATCACTACTTTTCTTAAAAAGTTGCCAATCAAATATCAGAAAACGTGTGTGCACGCACGCGCATACCAGAGAAACTTACTATTATAAGGAAAGCTTTGGATGATGTTTTGTTAATACAGAGTGTCTTCTTATGGCACAAATAAAGTCCCGTTTGTCTGTTTTGAAAATTCATATTAGTCTGAATCTCTTCTACTGTTTGATAACAAGGTACATTTGCAACATTGTGTTACTGTTTTACAGATAGTAAACCTGAAGAACAAAAAGGTTGCCTGACTTAATTTTAGTTACATCACAGCTGCCTAAACCCTTAATTTTGTTGTCAAATGGGAAACTGGTAGGAGGGCAGCTATTTGGGCCTTGCTCCTTGTGCTGTCACACTGACATGTGGCTTCTGAGTCACAACTGAAATTGCAACTCAGAAGGATATTGATATTTTGTCCAGGATCTTCTCATTTCTCTAAACCAGAATCATCAGATTCGGTTCAACATTTGTTCTTTGAGTTGTACTTAACTTTTATGAGCCTCAGTTGCTCAACCTTAAAATCAAGGCAAATAATAGTACCTACTTTATCAGGTTGTTGTATGAATTGAATGAGCTTATCCATGCAATCCTGACATTGCCTCCTGGGCCCTGTGTGCCTGTTCTGGCCTGCTGCCATCCCTCTGATATTTCCACTGCCATAATTGCTCTCTCATTCCAATCTGGACACACTCCTTACCATTCTTTAAGCATGTCAAGTCAACTCCCCATATAGCACTTTTGCATTCACTTCCCCCAGTGCTAGAACCCCCAATCCCCTGATAGCTCCATGGCTGCCCTGCACTGATTGGTCATTGATCAAATGTCACATTGTCGGAGAGTCCTACTGTGGTACATAGAATAATGACCACCAAAGATGTCCATGTCCTAATCCCTGGAACCTTGAATATGTTCCCATATATGGCATAATAGACTTTGCAACTGTGAGTAAATATGAATAAAGAATATTGAGATGGGGAGAGTCTCCTGGATTATCCAGATAGGCCCAATGTAATTTCAGGGTCCTTATAAGAAGGAGGAGTAAGAGGAAGGGAGTTTTGAGAATGTTACACTACTGGCTTTGAATGTAGAGAAATGGACCATGAACCAGGGAATGCAGACAGTCTCTAAGAGGTGAAAAAGGCAAGGACCCTTCCCTAGAGCCTCCAGAAGGAATGTGGCCCTGCCAATCCATTTTAGACTTCTGACTTCCAAAACTGTGAGGCAATAAATTTGTGTTATTTTATGCCACTACATATATGACAACTTGTTGCAGCAGCAATAAGCAGATAATAGACCCTTCTCTCTCTCTACGTAAAATTGCTCACAGCTTTGCCCCCATACCATCCCTTTCTATCATGCTTGCCTGCTGTATTTACCTCTGTAGCACTGTCACCACCCAACATAGGTTTGGTTTTCTGTCTCACCTTCCTAGAATGTAGTCTTCATAAGAAAGAGGTCTTTGTTTTATTGTTCTGTCTCATACTTTGAGAAGTGCCTGGCTCGTAGTAGGTGCCTCAAAATATTTCTGGGATGCATTTGAACCTAGCATAATATAAGCCTTCCATGGCTGATGAAAAACGAGAACACATCTGCCAGTGCAGAATTTCTAAACAGTGGACTGCAGGCTAAATGTTCCATCTCAAATGAGTTCCAGGTGTGCCTGACATACTGCTCTCCTCTGCCCCCGAGTTGGCAGGTGGAGCAGCCATGTCTGCTTATTCAAGTGTACCATGCAACTATTATAATTTTCTATGTGTGGTGTGTACACAAAAGGTGTGGTAAAGTGTATTTGAGAGCTTCAGTGATACAGGAGTTAAGAAGAAATCACTTAGGCAGATAGTAAGGGTATGGAAGCCTTGGTAAAGCTTTCCCTTTTAATGAAAAGCAGCCCCAAATCATTTTCTAACAAAGAGCAGCCTGTAAAGTTGAGCTGCAGACATAGACAAGCAAGTTAGGAGGTTGCATGGGTGAATGCCTGCAGGAACTAGAGACTAGACATGTTCAAGATGGCAACCTCATCTTCCCTTCTCTGCCAGCCACGTATACAGGAAAGAGCAGACAAGATGGCTCCGCTCAAAGAAAATTCAGTTGCATAATAATATTAGGGTGGGGCAACCAGCCTTCTCTGCCTGCTATGTAAACATTTTACCTGATGGAACCAATCTGTGAGCCCTGCATAAATCAGACACTGCCTCCTCAAACCACACTATAAAATCTGGGTCTTCTGTCTGCAGCTGATCCTTTCTGCTGGAAGACCCTTCTCTCTATAGAGAGAGCTGTTTCTCTTTCTCTTCCCTTCTGCCTAATAAACCTCTACTCCTAAACTCTTCATGTGTGTCTGCATCCTAAATTTTCCCTGCACACGATGACAAACCCCAGGGTACATACCCCAGACAATGTAGCTGCTTCATTGGCAATGACTACCCTGAGAAAATCAGGTCCTTACTTGTCCAGAGTTAAGAATGCAGGAAGGCTCTCCTCCCCCACCACACAGTTGTATACTGAGCATGAAGCAAGTTTTAGTTTGAAGGTCATGATGTCAGCAGATATTCCTCTTTGAATCTGGAATGTCTTTACGATTGGGAATGACTTCCTAGAGTAGAATACCTGTGACCGATAGTAGACAAACGTGAACTTCAGGGATAGGACCACATCTGGGGTCCCATTGGGCTTTCTGGGCTCACTCTGTCTCTTTAGGTTGGGCTTCTTTGCCTCTGCTATTTTCTCACCAGATGCCCACATTTCTTGGCTTGCATGACCCTCTGTTTCACCTACATTGGTCAACAATTTCAGTGAGCTTCCCTGCCACTGATGTATGATTTCTTTTCTTCTTTGACTTTTTTAAAAATTGCTCTTCGAGAGTAACAGGATTATTGCTCGTTAGCCATTTCATTTGTTCTATTGTTCTGCTGTCACAGGAAGAGCTGACTGCTCTAATAATCAGAACTGTTTAATCCTGGAATTTGCTGACCCACACGTCTATGCTGATGGTCAGTGTGCTGTTGGAGAAACTGGCTCATTAGAGTAAAGCCATCTAGTGCTGGCCTTCTATTTTGATTCACTTGTTCATTCATAGATTGATTAATTAAATAAATAGTTTTTAAGTATTTATTACATGCTGGAATAAGTAGAGAATAAGGTAGACACCATCCCTGCCCTAATGAATGTTACAGTCCAGAAAGAAAATTAGACATTGACAACTGAGGACAAGCATATTGAGCCTACAAAGGAGAAAACCAGGATTCTAAAATAATACATAATCTCTTCAGTATTCAGCAGTTATTTAATTAATGGCTTTTATGTATGAAGGACTTTTTTGGAGAGTTGGGATTGAATAGTAAATAAGACTAGCAGGGTTCTTGACCTTCTGGAACTTTTAATCTAGTAGAAGAAAGAGAAACAACAAATAAGCAGATACACAATGTCAGGGAATTATAAATACTATGAAAAAAGATAAGAAAAAGAGATGAAGGAAATAGGGTGTGGGTAGTCATAAAAAGCCATTCTGAGGAGATTACATTTGAGCTGGTCTCTTAATTATGGAACAAGCCTTATTTTCTCAGGTTTCTTGGGAGACAGCCTTAGGCAGAGAAGGAGTATTCAGAAATGTCCTCAAATTTTCATGTTTCCTTGCAATATCGGTATCATCATCACTTTAAGATGGGTCTCTGCCCAGCCTGCAAATGCTTTTCATGTTCCCATTAGTAATCTAAGAGCACGTTGAGTCCTTCATGTTCGTACAATAATCACACAGTAATTTCAGCTTTTACAAAGACCTATGGAATAGGTTTAAAAGGTCAACAGCCATCAGACAAGAGTAAAAAAGTTAATTCCAAGGAAAAATATTAAGAGTTAAATATGAATATGCAGGGGGCTTCAATGAGATAGAAATGTTAATCTATTAGCAACCTCCTCACCTAGTCAAACTTTTTTCATGCCCATTTGAGCATAATACTCAATGTGCAGAATCGCTGACTAGAGAGCATTCTAATGAAGGAGCAGTGGGTTTAAGGTTGACCAAAGAATAGGTATTTATTGAGCACCTACTGCATGCATGGTTATATAGGCTAGGCATCTAGAAACAGAAGATGATTTTCTCCTGTTGATTTTCCCTACCTAGAATGTACTTTCACACCTTGTACCCCTGGCTAGTTGTATTTATGCTTCAAAATCCAACAGATATCATCTCCTACATATGCCCTTCTCTGAGCTATGCCTCCTCGGCCAAAATAAGTAAATGATTCCATCCTTTATGCTACATGCTAAGCTTCTACACACTTATCATTTTACTTTTATCATCGTGAATTATCACTACTTAATTACATGTCTTCTTGAGGTGCTCTGTCTTATTCATCTCTGTATTCCCTTTGTATTACCTAATTTTTTCCAAACTTCCCTGATTATAAGAATTACCTGGAGACACTTGTTAAATATCTGAATTACCTGGCCTTTCCCTAAAAATTTGGATTCATTAGTTTTGGATTAGGGCCGAGGAATCTGTTATAATTCCAGGTGATTCTTATCAGACAAAATTGAGACATACCAGTACATATTATCACTAAGGAAATGTAATTGCGTGAATTAAGAGACTATGGATGAACCTAAGTTTCTATCTTCCATTAGATTAGATAATCACCAAATAAATATAGTATTCCAAAAATGTGTATCAGGTTCAGCTCCTAATTTTGATGAAATGGGGAAGAGGGAAAGATGATGAATTGTTTTACTTCTTTGGCCATGAGTGGGGTAAATTAAGAAATGAACAAATAGACTACAATTGCTGATGATAATGTAGTTATTTATCAGTCCTTCACAACTTTGGCTTTATATTATGCAGTACTTCTCAATAGGGCAATTTTGTACCCCAGAGAAGATTTGGCAATGTCTGGAGGCATTTGGTTGTCACAAATGGAGAAGTGTTACTGGTGTCTAGAGGGTAGAGGCTAGAGATGCTGCTACACATCCTACAATGCACAGGAAAGTCCTCCTCAACAAAGAATCATCTGTCCCCAGATGTCAACAGTGTTAAGCCCGAATAACTGCATTTGACTCACCTGAAAGCTTTAAAAATCCTGATTCCCAGGCTACTTCCCATACCGATGACCTCAGAATGTCTTGAGTGTGGGACCCAGGCATTAGCATTCTGTAAGCTCTTCCATGATCTTAATGTACAACCAGAGCTGAGAGCAATGGCAGAGCATAGAGGATGCTAGAAAGAGAAGTGAACTCAGAAATTCAGTTTTAAGTCTGAAGTTTGCCATTTGTTAGGCTGGGAAATTAGATGTGTGACCTTCAAGTTTCTGTTTCTTCATGTGTAAAATAAGAATAACTCTTAATCAGATGCTTATTAAAGGGATTAAAGGGATAGTGCATGCGGTAGTACTTTGTAACTATACAAACAAAAGTAAGGTATCATTACTGCTCCTTGTTTGGGCACCAATCCAAGTCGCAGAATTGGGTTGGTTACTTGCTCAACACCACAAACACATGCCTACATGCAAACTCAGTCTTGTATTTTTGCCTGAAATATGTTCTGCATATGCCAAAGTGAGAAAACTCATGTGCTTCAGTGCATTCTTTTCATGTAATGAACAACCTTCTCCCATTCTTCCTACTTGTTCTGTTTGATATATTTGAATTTATGTAAGATTTTGATAAAGCAATGTCTACATTGTTTGAAAATAGTACAGTTGGACCTGCAGTCCACCAGCTACTACACATAACCTAGTGACAGACCTCACTTGGGAAGGCCACCACTGATCTGATAGAGCTGAAGTTGGACTAAGGGTAGGAGAGGCTATAAAGTTGCAAAGACTCCACATGTTTAAGGAGGGCAAAGATGGCATTAGCTTTGGTGCATGAGTTAGGATTGCTGAGTTATAGTAAGAGTTCTCAAGAACCAGATTGCTTTAGCGTGTGGTCCACAGACCAGCAGCGTCCACATCCACTGGGTGATTGTTAGAAATGCAGAATCTCAGGACCCATCCATATATATTGAATCAAAATGTTAATAAACTTCCCAGGTGACTTGTAGGCACATTCAGTTTACAGAAGCACTGTTCCAGCAAATCCTTCATGGGAAATTAGGCAACTCCGTTCTCCCAAACATGTAGCTTGCAGTTGCCCTTCATGAATCCATGTCGATTTTAATTCCTTGCACCTCTCAAAGGTAGTCAGACTGCATACTTAGGGATGCTCCCAGTTTGTTAATTCTCACATCCTTTGCCACCTCTGGGTTTTTAGAAGCCATTCTAGGTTATTAGGTAATGATCTTAGAGTTTCCAGCATACGTTTAGCCAGAAAATAATCACGAATTTCATCATTAAATTATCTGAAATGTTACTTTTTTGTTTTCATTATCCTGGAAAATAGTTTGCCTGGCAAAAGAAGGGTTAATTCATGAGCTGCAAAACTGGTTTATTTTGTGCTGAGAGAGTGAGGTGGATCATCCCTCTTGCTGAGAGAGGCAGTTAATCAGTATATAAAGGCCTGTGATTGATGTGGCATAACTTCAAAAGGTGCATGGTTTATTTCTCAATGCCAGTGCCTACTGTCTGAGAAGCAGACCAAGGAAGAGCTGGAGTGGGGCTCTGGGAAGGCCACACTCTCTCATTTCTTCCTCTGCCTTTGTTCTTTTTTTGTTTGATCATCTACAGCTATAATCCTGCAAGTTCTCTGACTTTAGATTCACAATATCCTTTTAAGAGTATGTTTGCATTGGTGAGGCAGTTTGTTTTTAAATGACACTGGTGCCTGTAAAAGAAGAAATTATTGACGACAATTGTTGAAGACAGTAAGAAAGACTTTCTTCAAGAGAGTACCATTGTGATAAGTATAGGGACTACTGCAATGGGGTCTTGCAGTCGAGAAGAGAGTCTGGGCTTAACTCTGATTCCAACAAGGACAAGTGGGGACTTATGGCCAAGGAGCAGAAGAGGGGTTAGTGGATGAAAAATTACTAAGAGGAAATATCAGGGGTAAGGAGGGATTCTAGCTTAACCAACCTAACAGGATTTTTTGCTGAAGGAAGGCCAGGGTGATCAGACATCACCTGGGGCGTGGGGTGGTGGAGGATGAGAAGTCTGATAAGATATTGAGGGTGATCAGATATGGAGGGTGAGAGATTCTGGCTAAGCTGACTTAGCAGGTTCTTGCTAAAACTGGACAAACATAAAAGTCCAAAATTCAAGACCTAGTTGACAAGAGTTCAGGAGAACCTGAGTAAATTTTGGTCAATGAGAGAATCTTTGTCATACCCAAACTTAGACTCACTTTTAATGAGCTAGGAATTCCTTTTATTAATTCCTATTTCAATTTTTTTTCAAAAATATTCCTACCTTTGCAATCACATGACTTAATATTGTAAATTATATGCAGTCATTCAAATCACCATCTAAGAAATTAAAACAAGTTTTCAGCTATTTGGTAATTGTTTGGAGAAAGAATTATTCTGATGTGAGGGAAAGATATTTCACATGAAAACCAAATCTAAAATACTCAGTTGAGAAAGAAAAACACAAACCCCTAATGAAGACCAGGGAGAAAAATAAGATTTACCTTGTCAGCAATTAAGTAATAAACACCAGAACAGACCTTTGAAAAGGGAGACTAGCTTAGGAAGCCCAGAAAAGAGTTGTGTTTTTTGAAGTGTTCCAACCTGAGTTAGGAACCCAAACCTTGGCTTAAATTCCTAGCTAAATCACATTTATACTAAGTATCAACAAGGTTACCTCCTATGTAGTATAGTATACATGAGTTAGAGTTCTTACAGTCCATTAAGCAGAGTAATCAGCTCCTAGTCAAATTAATAATTAGTATGATGTAACAAATACATTTCAAATTCAGTGTCTTCCAGTATGATGTAACAAATACATTTCAAATTCAGTGTCTTCCACCTTACTAACAATGCTAAATGCATCAATATGTGTAAGATGTGACCGTGAAGTTACAGTTGTGTTTGGGATCAGGGCTCAGTCTCATTACTGTGAAGCCACAATTCATTTGACAGTTTTAAAACATAATTATTGCTAAACTCTGTGAGGTCCTTTGAAACACAGTCACTAAATAGTTAAATAAAAAGAGTTTATCTTTTGTAAAATATCAACTTTTACCTCAATGAGACTGTCTTTTGTAGAAGATCCTGAAGAGAAGGTACTGAAAACAGTTTTGCCATGAACTTTGGGGACTTGAGCGTAAGACTGGGAGTGGGGCAAGGGATAAAAGACAACAAATGCAGGGCGCAGTGGCTCATGCATGTTATCCCAGCACTCTGGGAGGCCGAGGTGGGGGGATCACGAGGTCAGGAGTTCGAGACCAGCCTGACCAACATGGTGAAACCCTGTCTCTACTAAAAATAAAAAATTAGCTGGGTGTGGTGGTGTGTGCCTGTAATTCCAGCTACTTGGGAAGCTGAGGCAGGAGAATCGCTTGAACCCGGGAAACAGAGCTTGCAGTGAGCCGTGATGGCACCATTGCACTCCAGCCTGGGTGACAGAGCGAGACTCCGTCTCAAAAAAAAAAAAAGAAAAGAAAAGACAGCAAACATGGTACAGTGTATACTGCTGGAGTGATGAGTGCACCAGGTTCTCACAAATCTCCACTAAAGAACTTACTATTACTTATGTAACCAAATACCACCTGTACCACAATAACTTATGGAAAAATACAATTAAAAAAAAAAGAACTCAAGTGTCCTACTAGGAAGTTAACAACAAAAACATGTGATGGTAGAAGCAAAATGAACTTTCACCCCCAAAAGTTTCAATAATTCCAGCCTATAAAACAACCTGACAATAGGCAGATTAACAGAGAAAAGGCATACACATTTATTAGGTGCAAGCACAAGGGAATCCCACAAAATATGAGACTCAAAGAAGGGCCCGATGGTTGAAGCTTAAATGACCTCTTCATAAAGGAGAGAAAAGTGAGGGATGCAGGCAATTCTCAAGGAGGAGTAAATGATATATAGAGAAGATAAATGGACCTGAAGAACAGACAACAGCCTGAGACAAAGCTTGTCTGGGCTCTGGGTGTGGGGTAAACTCTAGTCTTCCTTTCTGTGAGATGCATCCATTTCCTCCAGTCGATGTCCTATCTGGGGAAGGGATTCATAGCAATTGAGTATCTTCTGGAGGATCTATTATAGCGTTCAGGTAGATCGGCGAACTCAGAGAAAGCCAAAGCTCATTTTGAGCTATTGTTTTCTAACCCCCAACATGGCATGAATGTAGCACAATTTGAATTTTTAAAAACAGATGTTATGTTATTGTGTATGAGAAAAAAAGTGTTCAGAGAAAGGAGAGATCATGATAATTGGAATTTTCAGAGTATGTTCAATGGAGGAGATGGAATGTAAAGCTGGACACTAAAAAAAAAAAGAGTAAAGTTTAGAATAAGGAAGGCTGGAGGGAGCATTTTAGGCAGGGAAGACTGTATGCAAAAACATGGAGGCAGAAATTGTTCAATATGTATGCAACAGGCCATGTTGGATGGTTTAGCTAACACACTTTTGTAGCCTACTTGTCCTTGTCGGCCTCTACTTACGATCTAGAAAATCTAAATACTTGCACAGCCTCCTTTGCAGTTAGATGTGGTCATATGACCATAGATTTAGTTCTGACCAGTAAGTCGTATGAAGAGAATTCTGCTTGAAGTTTCTGGCCAAGTATTTGCTTTCTTGACAAAAGGGACAGATATGGTTCACACTATCCTTTCCTGTTTCTTTTCTGCATGCCCTGGCTATGAACATGACCGCTGGTGCTTCAGTACTCATCTTGTGACCATGAGGGGAAAGCCTAGAGAATTCTAAAAATACAAACCTTGACACTATTGAGTTACTAAATCAACACCACTTACCGCCCAGTCTCTTACAGTGTTGGGGGAAAAAAATTAACTCTTATTTGCTTAAGCTATTATAGTCAGGTTTACTTGCAGACAAGGTCATTTCTCCCTCATATAGTACATGAGAAGAAGAGAAGTGAAAAATTCTGAGTGACAAAAAGAGAATGTCATGGAGTGATAGAAAATAAGATTGTCTTAGAGAAACTGGTTAGATTCTGGAGAGCAAATGAGTCTGTTCTAGAAACCATGGATGATACGAAGTCAATGAGTACTATCAAAGGTATGAGAGAGTATAAAAGAGTTACTATATGGCAGATGCACCTGACTGCAGTAACAAGCATACTCTGTACCCTGAAAATGACTCTGTGGTCTCAGAAGTATGTCTGTGTAAAGTTCCAAGCTACAGAATCTGGGAATGGCCAACCTGGAGATTCACTCCTTATCTATGAGGAACATCTGAACTCCCACCCCATCCCATGGAATGCAGGCCATATAAGAGAACAAGATCCCTTGTTTTGGGTCAAATGAAGGATGTTAGCAGGAGAAGCCTATGTGAAAATGCTATATAAACTTCACGCTTTTTACAAGTGATCATAGTTCTCTTGTCCAGCCCACCACCACTGAATGAACCTATATATAAGCCCCTTCAATAAACTTTATGCCTCATTTGCTGGCTCCAGCTCTCTTCTTTGGCCTCTCAAACATGGTGCCATCCCTACTTAAGTCAATATGGGTCTGGTCTGGCATGACAGCCACTTGTTGGAAATCTTACCAATAAATAGAAAGATTATCCTGACAATAACATGCAAGATAATTTGGAAGAAGAATTAGAAGCAGCATTGTCAATATTGAAGATGAGCTTATATATAGTAAAATTTAAACTATTAACATTTTTCATTCTTCTAAGTCAGAATTTGACATAACTAGACTAGGTGTTGTGATTTCATATTCTACATATGGCATAGGTTCTAAAATAAGTGTGTTAACATGAAAATTGCATATAGCTAAAAACACCATGGGAAGTCCCTTAAGAATCAAAGGACAAAACTCCTTGTGTTTGTTTTTACGTTTTTGCTGTGGTCTCACTTTCCATAGAGAAGTGGTCAGCAAGTTTCTTCTATAAAGTTCTAGAGAGTAGGCAATTTAGGCTTAGCAGACTGTCTCTGTTGCAACTCATCAACTCAGCTGTTGTACAGCAAAAGCAGCCATAGACAATACCTAAGTATTAATGAATATGGCTGTGTTGCAATAAAAGTTTATTTACAAAAACAGGCAGCAGGCTGGATTTAGCCTGCAAGGCATAGTTTGACAGCCCCAACCTAGAGCATTGGAAGCTAATCTTCTTTAAAGTGGAGAAGGGCAATGAAGTAAATTAAGAGTGAATCCTGGCAGGGTGTGGTGGCTCATGCCTGTAATCCCAGCACTTTGGGAGGCCAAAGCAGGCGGATCATTTGAGGTCAGGAGTTCAAGACCATCCTGGTCAGCATGGTGAAACCCCCTCTCCACTTAAAATACAAAAATTAGCTGAGCATGGTCGTGCACACCTGTAATCCCAGCTACTCCGGAGGCTGAGGCAGGAGAATCGCTTGAACCTGGGAGGCAGAGGTTGCAGTGAGCCGACATTGTGCCACTGCACTTCAACCTGGTGACAGAGTGAGACTCTGTCTCAAAAACAAACAAACAAAATAAAGAGTGAAGCCTATGTAATTTAACTTACAAAATGTACATGCACATGAAAATCAACCCTATTGTTTATGGTGTAAATAGTTGTATGTATTTTCTGTAATTTTTAGGGCCTTATTAAGAATAAAATAAACTTTTCCAGGGTCAGTAATTTTTTTAAACAAAAGTCATTGAGTTTTAAAGAATTCTTAAATTCACTTCAATTTCTAAAATGTAGTTTGGATAATTTTATGCAATGTAGGTATTTTGATTTTCCTTATTAACATAGTTCATTATTCCTACATAATGAACATCGCAGAATGCATTTCTTTTAACACATTATCTAATTCAAATTTAACTGCCTTTTGTTTTATTATTTTTCCCAGTAACTTAAATAAAAAATAATTATTTCATTTTCAGTGTCAGTTTGCATATTAGTCTGGATAGGCTAGATGATGCTATGGTAACAAATTACTGCTCACCTCTCAGTGGTGTAACACAGTGAGCATATTTTCTCATGCCAGGCAGCTTTCTAAGGCACTTGTCCTCCAGGCAGTGACTCAAGGGTCCATCTTATAGCTTTGCCATCTGGAATTGTTGACGTCTAGGTCCCTGAGCAAGGGGAGAGAGATCACCACTGTTTTGTACTTCAGCTGGTATTTATTTATTTATTTATTTAGAGACAGAGTCTCGCTCTGTCGCCCAGGCTGCAGTGCAGTGATGCGATCTCAGTGCACTGCAAGCTCCGCCTCCCAGGTTCACGCCATTCTTCTGCCTCAGCCTGCCGAGTAACTGGGACTACAGGCGCCCGCCACCACGCCTGGGTAATTTTTTGTTTGTTTGTTCTTAGTAGAGACAGGGTTTCACCCTGTTAGCCAGGATGGTCTCAATCTCCTGACCTTGTGATCCACACGCCTCGGCCTCCCAAAGTGCTGGGATTACAGGCATGAGCCACTGCACCTGGCCTTCAACTGGAAGTTATATATATCACTTCTGTTTGTAGCCAAGTACCCAGAACTAGTTACATGACCCCAACTGAACTATCTGGTGACCTGGGAAATGCCATCTTCCTGTGTGATCACGTGGCATTTGGAGACTATAGAGCATGGCCTCAATTGCACTTTTATTCTGTTGTATAAAAGGCCATCAAAGAGCCAACATTTAGTGTTTTGGCTGGGGTTTAAGATTTATGCAGGCTAAATACCCAACATAATATATAATGACACATGGAGACACAATATGAAGGTTGTTAAAGGTCAAACATTATTACCCAGTTTTGTTCTCCAGTTTAGATAGGTAACTATGTTATAAAGCTTTCCTGAATCATCAAAAGAATAAGGTGAGAATTAGAGAACCAACACTGTAGAATGACATTTTTTATTCCAATATCATGTTACTTGACAGCCGCAGATAAACATGTGGTGGGGCAATGCTGGATACTCCAGTCCATTCTTTATAAGGATTTAACGATCATCCTGAGTGAGGCACAGCTAGGGGAATGCCCTTCATTCCAGGCTGTCTTTCTGTTTTACCCCTCAATTCCATTAAACTAGCTGGGAATCTTACAAAATTATTATCCCTGATCTGCACTGTAGTGCTGTTTCTTCAGAGGAAAGCCCTTACTGCTATTGCTGGATATCTTAAATCTTTGATTATGCACATACTCTGAGATTACTTTATGCATCAAAGCTTTGTCAGTAGGGGCACCAAGGATACTTCACTTCCCTCTAATGAACTATCTAAAATTGGCTGCCTGCTTTGCATATGACTCCCAAAGTAGCAGAATGTTACCATAATCTGTCCGTTCTCTCTAATCTGAGCCTTCTCACTCTGTAAATTTACCCTGGGTTTTCTGCCAGAGTTAGAACTATATTCAGCATCTTTTGGCTCAGGAATTCTCACCACGGATGCATGGATTTCTGGGTTTGAAAATGAAAATTAGAATCTCTGGAAGTAAGAACAGTGGGTGTAAGGTGTTTATAGTAAGAAAAAGCATATTTAGCATAACAATGCAGTGTGATATTTTGGAAAACAATTGTTTCTACAATTCAAATCCCTAAAAGTAAAACTCAACCATCTTCTTGGCTGCTGTGAATACACAAATGTTGATGACTTTCATCAGGATTTCGAGGATGCATTTCTGAATCAGCAGGGGGTTGGATTTTAAAATTTATCCAAAGAGGAATTGGGTTGAAGATGTGGAGACATTTTTTATTCAGGCAAAAGCTGAGCATAGATCGACCCTCCATGAGCAGAAAAAAGAAAACCATGCCATCATTGTGAGATCTGAGCGTAAGTGGGTCAAAAGGAAGAATTCAGAGCAGCAAGTGAGGAGATAATGTCAGGGAACTGAAGATACCTCTAGGAAATCTTTAAGAATATAAAGGCACGGACTGGATATACCACGGTTGTGTGGATGGAGCTGAAATTATTTCATTTGAATGTTAATAGAAGGCTGATAAAGTTGGGATCCCTAGAGATGCATTTATGTTTGGAGAGATAGCATGTGACCTGCTGTATATCCAAAATAATAAGCCCATCTGGGCCTTGGTTTCACTACCAAAGATGGGTGACAGACAAGGTCTTCTCCATTCAAAAATTCCATCATTTCATGACACTTTTCCCCACCAAACTCCACCCCCCCTCCCACGGCCACACACACACACAAAATAAAACAATTAGCTAGTCAACGAACATTCATCAAAATCATAAAATGATCCAAACATTGTGGCCAAGTTCGACAGCTGTTGCAAAAACAGAATATAGACTTTCCTGTCTGCAAGAAACTTACACTGTAGTTGGGAAGATATTATTGTAAATGATGCAAAAAGTACATACTTTTGTATTAGAACAGGGATAGGCAAAATGTGGCCCACAGGACAAATCTGGCCCAACACCTGTTTTTGTAAATAAAGTTGTATTGGAACACAGCCACACCCTTTCGTCTACATTTATGGGTGCTCTCACATGGCGAGGGCAGAGCTGAATATTTGAGGCAGAGGGTGTTTAGCCCACAAGCCTAAAATATTTACTCCTGGCACTTTACGGAAAACGGCTGCCAACACATATTTTAAATAGTCAAATAATGTCACGAGGCAAAAACGAGATCAATTCCAAGAGCGTAACAGGGAGGTTGAAGGTATTAGAGTTGAGAGACCCAGGCTGTGCAAACTTCAGATGATTCCCCAGCCAGGTCCTGGAGACAGGCAGGAGGGAAAGCACTTTGTTTCTATAAAAAGAAGGTGGGGAATGGGGGATTCTTATAATTAGTAAGAACATGCTGAAAGTAATTGCATATTGTTTTTGTTACATTCTTTTCTTATCACTTTTACTATGCTGGCCCTCAAAATAATTAATTTGGAAAAGTCTAATCCTTTTAAATATTTTTCACAATGTTGTTCCAAAGTCAATATTGATTAAAAATTCACCACCCCTCTCCTGAGAAGCAGGAAATATTGCTGCATAGTTACTTTTAAATACATGACATTTTGTGATTCACTCTAAAGATAATTAGAGGAATGTATAAATGAGTTGCAAGGGAAATTAAGATAGAAAAATCTAGAGTTAGAATTAAAATATCAATACTTATATTTTGATTGAGAGAGTTCTGTTACTATTTGTCCTTAATTCACAGACGTATTTTCTTAACCACCACAATTTTACAAATAAAAGCAAAGATAAATAGTCATGTTACAGTTTCAGGGCCTAATTATTTTCCACTGTTTGAAACTTTGCTATTGTGGTGAAATAGATACTTTTTTTGATTCCAATAGTTTTGGAAGAACAGGTGGTGTTTGGTTGCATGGAAAAGCTCTTCAGTGGTGGTTTTTGAGATTTTGGTGCACCCATCACCCAAGCAGTGTATACTGTACCCAATGTGTAGTCTTCTATCCCTCACCCTCCTCCCATACTTATGCCCAAGTCCCCAGAGTCCATTACATCATTCTTATGAATTTGTGTCCTCATAACTTATCTCCTGCTTATAAGTGAGAACACACGATGTTTGGTTTTCCATTCCTGCATTACTTCACTTAGCATAATGGTCTTCAACTCCATCTAGGTTGCTGTGAATGCCATTATTTCATTTCTTTTTTATGGCTAGGTAGTATTCCATGGTGGATATATATCATATTTTCTTTATCACTCGTTGGTTGATGGACCTTTAGGCTGGTTCCATACTTCTGCAATCGTAAATTGTGCTGCTATAAACATGCATTTGCAAGTGTCTTTTTCATATAGTGACCTTTTTTTCATGGTGCCTGTAAACATTTCTCAGTGCCTTAGAGCCCTTTAGATGGTATGGAGTCAGTCAGCCACTGTGGGCGACTCTCAGTCCTGCCCTCTCCACATAATGTCCCATGTTCCACAATCCTTACCCTTCTCCCCTACTCCAATCCAAATTTATCTCCCTCTATTTGCTTAGCATCTTGTATCTTGGGGGCCTTGCTACTCGAGGATAATTATATCTTTTTATTAAATATCTACTAGTGATATGATACAGTACTAGGATATGGAAGAATTCATTCACTCCTAAAACTTCCTGTGCTTGGCAATGTGGTAGGCTCAAGGGAAACAAAGATAGATATTACCTTGCAGGAGCTTGCTGTCTCCAGCAGTGTATCCCAAAAGGGGTCCCTGAATGATCTCTAGATGAAACTCCTGGGCTGCCTATTAAGATATGCAACTGTTTAGGCTCCAAAAGGGACTTCCTCAGTGGGGATACCTTGGAATCCACATTTAGCATGCTTTCATTTTTCCGTGTATTACGGATAGAGGGAGATAATTTCTGGATTTAAGGCATTCATTGATCAGTGGTTGAAAACTGGCAGCCATGGGCAGCTTTGACTTGCAGATATATTTGTTATATTAGGAAATATCACATAAATATTTGATTTCTTCCTTCTTTTAAAGAATTAGAAGTTCTAACATCACTAGGTCTGTATATTTTTGACTTAGTGTGAGGATTTTTTTCCTCTTTAGTTGGACAGAGCCTATGCACTGCTGTTGGCTCAAGTCTATCATTCCCTATTGTCTTACACCCTAGCCAGCCTTATTCGGATATCTTACATACATGGCCCTTATAATCGTTTAATACAGTGACTCTGTGATCTATATTCAAGTAGATAATTAAAAAGAAAAAACTCTGCTAATGCCATCCAGTTTCTCTGTGTCTCAGATAATGCTACGCTAAGACTTAATTTCATGCACAACCTCTGAAAGGCCTTAGGAAGTGAGAATTTAAGGTTTGGAGGAGGGAGTGTGGTCAAGATATATGGGGCAAACAGTCATTTTCAGTCTTGTAGCTAGCATGGGCTTGATTTAGCCTGTTAAACATGGATAGCAGGAAACAGAATAGAAATCTCTTCATTTCTTTCCAAATCTAGCATTTCTATAGCAATTGTCACCATGGTATCTTGATGTGTTTTGACAGAAGAAATTTCACTTTTGAAAAATGTGGTAATGAGGGAAAGAGAAACTCCTTCTATGCTTAAACTCCAGAGGCATTTCCTTAATAAAGAGCTCAGAAATATGTGTATATAGAACAGAAGTTCCAACATGGTCTGACCCAACTAAGGGCTGTTGGGGTTTCTTAATGATGAGGCTGTCTATATCCAACTGAAAGAACCCTTGAATGCAAGGGCTGGAAGGTAAATCAAGCCCATAATACTACTTGTGTAGCTGTTTTCAGCATTCAGGCATTTGTCCATATTAATCTCATTGAATCCTTACAACAACCCTGTAAAGTGAGTATTGAAAGTATCATTCCCATTTTGTAGAGACAAAACTAGACTCACTGAAGATCAGTGACTTGCGTCAGGTCACAGAGAAATTATGCTCAAACAGGTCTTCAAGACCAAGTCCCTTGGATTTTCATCATACCAGTGTTTTCTGAGTTTTCCTATTCAGATTTCTGTGGAGCATGAGGATGCCATTTACATAGACTACCAGATGAGTGGCATCCCCACTCACTACAACTACACTGAGTTGTGTAGTGTGGGTGATTCTGGGCCCTGCAACATTGTCAGAAAATGTTTGCATGTAGGGTACACCGCAGGCATAAATAAAACATGCAACAAGCTATGCACAATTCATGATGGCCTGGCTGTGAATCTTCTTTTTCTCAGACCCATTAAAGTTTGTTAAAATCAGGTGAATGAGATGGTACAGAAATGAACTTGAATCTTACAGGACGGAGTGATCATGTCCCCCTAATATTCATATGTGAAGCCCTTACCCTGGATGTAATGATATTTGGAGAAGTCTTTGAGAAGTAATTAGAGTTAGATTAGGTTGTGAAGGTGAAGTCCTTATGGTTGTATTATTAGTGGGTGGCAGAAGAGAAAAATCTCTCTCTCTGCACATGCACTGAGGAAAGGCCATGTGAGGATGCAGCAGGAAGCTGGCCATCTATAAGCTAGGAAGAGGACCCTCATCAGGAACCATAGGTGCTAGCAACTTGATTTTGGACTTCTGTGGGGTTTTTTAAAAATCTCTAACTTAAGAGTGCAGTGTTTCTTTTTACCTGATGGCTTGTGTTTCACAGCAGCTTTTAAAAACTGCTTGTGCAACTTAGTTGCATACTGTATTCTAGTTATGAAAAAAAAAAGCAAATCTTACTTCAATTTTTGCCAGTTGTTTCTGTGTTAAAAAAAAAAAAAAAAAAAAAAAACACTTCTGCTGGGCAGGATTTAGAGGTTTATTATCAGTCTATGTGTAAAGTTCAAAGCAAGCTCAATTTTGCTTAAGGGAACATTGTAAAGTAACAATTCTTGGTATTTCATGTCTCATATGATCCATTTCAAACCATAGAAAATTATACCTTTGTGTGTCACTGTTTCAAGAGACAAACAAATCTGAACAACTAAAACATCTTTAAAATGAAACAAGTTTAAGAAGTTTCGAATAAAACTTGAATTTTCTGTATATACTCCTGTCAAATGAAGTAATTTCCTGTACACCTCTTCTCTTGCAAACTGGTCTTATATTTCCTTTCATTTGACCTAGATCTGCTATGAGACCTAGAGAAGGATCGGGACAACTTGTGATTTCTCTCCCAAGACAGTGGTCTCTCTCTTCTCCTGTTTCTAGAAAGGAACCTGCTCTGGCTGTGAGAGAAGCTTCTCCTTCTTGGAGATCTGCAGCAAAGTGGCAGACTCCTTCTACGATAATCATCTCGAGGGTAAGGCCCCCAAGAGGGAGGTGGGCCATGATTTCTACTTCTTACTTTTCTTTTTCCACCATTTGACAGTTCCACTCCTTTTATTTTATTTTATTTTATTTTATTTTATTTTATTTTTGAGATCGAGTCTCAGTCTATCACCCAGGCTGGAGTGCAATGATGCCTTATCTTCTCACTGTAACCTCCACCTCCCCAGTTCAAGCGATTTTTGTGCCTCAGCCTCCCAAGTAGCTGGGATTACAGGTGCCNTGCAATGTGGCAAGCATGAGGTGAAAGGGGAGGAGATGAAATCAGAGAGGTAGCAGGAGGCCAAAACATATACGGCCTTGCAGGCATTATATTCACACCGGCTTTTTGCTGAGTGAGAGAGAAGTGTTTTGGAAAGATGAATAGCATGACATGATATATTTATATATATTTATATATTTTTTTTTAATAGAGACTGAGTTTCACCATGTTGGCCAGGCTGGTCTCGAACTCCTGGCCTCAAGTGATCTGACCACCTTGCTTCCTAAAGTGTTGGGATTCCAGGTGTGAGCCACTGCGCCATGCCAGTCCCACTCCTACATGGTAGTCACAGAGTGTTCTTCCACTGAGCTCTCAGATAGCATCAGCTGCATCTCAGGGCTCTCCAAAATTGAAGAAAATCAACCCACACACTTCGGAGTGGTCCATAGTAGCCTAAAGCCTGTTCCAATTTGGTCTTTTTGCCATTGTTTCAAAGATTACCTACATAAACTTCATTGTCCAATGGATAGGAATCATGATGTATTTCCAGATCTAGGGAAGGGGTTCCCACAGCCTGGGTGCCTGCCAGTACTGGTCCATGGCCTGTTAGGAACTGGGCAGCACAGCAGGTGAGTGGCCATCAAGCAAGCAAGCATTACCACCTGAGCTCCGCTTCCTGTCAGATCAGCCACAGTATTAGATTCTCATAGGAGTACCAACCTTATTGTGAATTGAGCATGCAAGGGATCCAAATTGTGGGCTACTTACGAGACTAATGCCTGATAATCCAAGGTGAAAGAGTTTCATCCATGAAACCATCCCCCACCCACCCCTGTGAACGACTGTCTTCCGTGAAACTGGTCCCCGGTGCCAAAAAGGTTGGTGACTGTTGATTTACTGTAAAAATGTGCAGGCTCAAATCCACACCCTCCGATTCGTCTTCCCACTTCCCTCTGCCCCAGCACCCACTGATGCTGTCACTCAGCCAGCAATCCATGAAATGGCAGCGACTTTCCAATTTATATGATTCATCCTGAGTTTCTCTATTAAGACTTTTGCAAGCATTTATTGAGAGTTTTAATATTTAATCTAAAATCATGGAATATTTGGTTTAAAATTAAAAATTTATACAAATAGCCTTGTTGGGACTGTTGTGTAGTTGTAGAATCATTTTTATGAATTCAACAAGTTATTTCTTTCTGAAACTCTATGTATATTAGAGTGATTGTGAATTATTTAATAAGTATATGAAGAGCATGAAAATGGTAATAAGAGCCAAAACTTACTGGGGGCCAGACGCTATTCTAAGTGCTTTAAATGAGTTAATGTAATCCTCTCAACAACCCTGTAGAGATAAGAGCCATTATGATTACCACTTAACTGAAGAGATAACTGAGACATAATACTTGTCCAAGGTCACACAGCTAGAAAGAAGTTTTAATAATGTAACCTTGAATTTAACTACTACTGTAGAGTATGCTACCTAAGTTGTATTTGTTTGGAGGACAGAGCATTTGGTGATCTTCTAAGCTCTCTCTTACTTAGCATACCCTAGTTGACCTATCACATCTAAATTTTAATCTCTCAAAACAATTTAATTAACACATTTAATATGTACATTTTATAAACATGAAATTTTTAAACATGAACTTTTTAAAAAAATTAAAATTAAATATTTTAATGCTTCCTAACCTCTCATAGTGAGCATTTATTTCAATTATAACTCAAGGCAACAGGCCATAAGAGACCTTGTAGTATCTGGGACTGTGTCATAGCAGAAGTTACAGATATGTTTAAATCTCAATACAATTGTTGCAGATATTTCAAAATATAATTTACAATCATGGGGTCTGATGCAGTGGCTCACGTCTGTAATCCCAGCATTCTGGGAGGCTGAGGCAGGCATATCACTTGAAGTCAGGAGTTCAAGACCAGCCTGGTCAACAAGACGAACCCCCCCCTACTAAAAATCCAAAAATTACCTGGGCATGGTGGCAGGCACCTGTAGTTCCAGCTACTTGGGAGGCTGAGTGGGAGAACTGCTTGAACTCAGAGGCTGAGGTTGCAGTGAGCTGAGGTCACTCCACTGCACTCCAGTCTAGACAACAGAGTGAGACTCTGTCTCAAAAAAAAAAAATTACAATCATGGAAACTTCAAAATTATATTAATTATGAAGTTCACCACTATATCTTGTTATTTACTATGCTAATAAAGAAACATTTCCACACTACATTATAAATTTGTTTTTTATATGCAGAATTTTGATCACTGGATTTTAATATAATTGTTTCCTTTAAGATCTTGTGTGTTTTATTTTATGTATTTAAAACTTTTTTTCTGAGAAGAAATTCATAGGCTTCACTGCAATGTCAAAGGGGCTCATGAGAGAAGGTAAGAAAGGAGTAATATTTACTTGATCCATTTAGTCATTTATCTTTCCATCTATCCACACATCTATTCCATTCAATTAATCTGAATAAATATTTCTTGACTGCTTGTTATGTGTTGGGCTCAGTGTCAGATATTACTAGTGTAGAGTTCATGTTCTTACAGACCCACTAATCTTCATTTGACCTCGAAGTTCAGAAAATCTGCCAAAAGTTTTCAGAGTGTACTAGAATCTTCACATTTGAGATGGCTTTGTTCTACATGTATTATGTATTATATTCCATGAATGCAATGTGGCCCTTTATTGCTAGCCTGGTTTTTCATGTCAACTACAGATGAGGTAGCAGATTTGTGCCTGGGCTCTATTTGTCGATGGCAAATAGAGAGTCTAAGTTGGGTTCACCTCACTCCCAGGATACAAAAACAAATAATACAGTCCTGTTTATGATTCAATTAGGCAAGGAAACATTAGTAAGTTTTCTTATAAATACTCTCTAAAAGTAAGTGTGGTTTTCAGTTCTGATCATGACAGAGAAGCTAGTATTGGGCCAAATCTCCTCCTGAAATAAAAAAGTGGAACAACCTGTATAAAACAACTGTTAAAAGGCATTGGCAACCCGTGAGTGCAGACAGGACTTTAGGAGCTATGATTCTTTTTTTTCTTTTTTCTTTTTTTTTTGAGACAGAGTCTCGCTCTGTTGCCCAGGCTGGAGAGCAATGGTGTGATCTCAGCTTACTGCAACCTCCGCCTCCAGGGTTCAAGTGATTCTTGTGCCTCAGCCTTCCAAGTAGCTGGGATTACAGGTGGCCTCCACCATGCCTGGCTAATTTTTTGTATTTTTAGTAGAGACAGGATTTCACCATGTTGGCCAGGCTGGTTTCAACTCCTGACCTCAGGTGATCCACACACCTCAGCCTCCCAAAGTGCTGGGATTACAGGTATGAGCCACTGCGCCTGGCACTAAAAGCTATGATTCTTGAAGGAAGAGCTAGGATGGGAATGGGGCAGTTGGGGAATAAAGATGACTTTTACTGGGCTAAGAAGATAGAGCTCAGGCTTCGGTAGTTGCCCAAGAGTCTCGGACTTGAAGGACAAAGTTCCAGAGGAGGAAGACACTTCAGAAAAGAGCCCAAAAGTATGCATGCAATTTCCTCTCAAAATTAGGCAGAATTCTAAACTGGGCATGTGTGGGATGAGACTCTTAAGAAAACCGGCAGAAAACAGCATCTCGGTGACTTAGGAGCTCAGCAAAAATTTCATAAACAGGACACAAAAAACACTAACCATACAAGATAAAGATAAGTTGGATAACATTAAAATGAAGAACTTATGTTCTGATTACAAGTTCATGAAAATATTTTTGTTCTAGCAGCTTTGTTTCTTTACTGCTCATGTTTAAATCTACAATTCTGGGCCAGGCACAATGGTTCATGCCTGTAATCTCAGAACTTTGGGAATCTGAGGTGAAATGATGGCTTCAGCCCAGGAGTTTGAGACAAGCCCGGGCAACATACTAAGACCCTGTCTCAAGCAAAAAAAAAAAAAAAAAAAAAAAAAGAAAATTATCAGGTGTGGTGGCACACACCTGTGGTCCTAGCTATTCAGGAGGCTGAGGTAGAAGAGTCTCTTTAGCCCAGGAGGTTGAGGCTGCAGTGAGCCGTAGTCACATCCCTGCACTCCAGCCTAGGTAATAGAGCAAGACCTTCTCTTAAGTAAATAAAAATAAAAATAAAATAAAAACACGAAACTGGCCAGGCGAGGTGGCTCACGCCTGTGATCCCAGCACTTTGGGAGGCTGAGGCGGGCAGATCGCCTGAGGTCAGGAGTTCGAGAGCAGCCTGGTCAACATGTGAAACCCTGTCTCTACTAAAAATACAAAAAAATTAGCTGGGCATGGTGGCAGACACTTATAATCCCAGCTACTCATGAGGCTGAGGCAGGAGAATCACTTGAACCTGGGAGGCAGAGGTTGCAGTGAGCTGAGATCGTGCCATTTCATTCCAGCCTGGGCAATGAGAGTGGAATCATCTCAAAAAATCCCCACAAAACTATGATTCTGGTTATGTTTTCTTCTATAGTTGTAAAAATGTTTCTGTACAGAAAATAGAACAATGCAATGTGGATTTGAATATGGGGTGCCTTTACCCACTATTCGAAGTCAGGTAATGTTTAGCAGGTTCAGTTCAATTCCTAACCTGCTGCCACCTCAAATTTTAAAGTCTGGGAGTGGAGTTCTCCTCCACCATTCTAATGGCATCTGTGGCCACATTGGGTGAGGATGGAGGGCTGGTCAAGGCAGAAGAGTGTCAAGCAAATGTGTTTTGAGAATCAGATGGCATGGTGTCCTTTGGATGATCAATTGTCAGGAGGTGGCGGCTGCAAGCCAACAAAGTGAGGTCCTTAACAGACGTCAAAGGGAGGAAAAAAGTAGTGGTAAAATATGTCCCAACTGAACTGATTCTTAACAAAGATGTTAATGCTGAAACGGATAGTGAGTGAGGTTGTCATGATGATTATGATAGTAATGACCAGTATGTGGCTATTTATCTTTTGCCATAAGAAAAAAATATTGATTGCATTGCTAGCATGAAACATTTTCAGTAGTTAAATTTTTATTTAATTGCCAGAATAAAACATTTCAAGCTGCTTAGACCTTAATTATGATTTGTTAGAAGTATTTTTTCTTATTATTCTACAATTTCACCTTCCTCAGAATGAAAACAGCAATACCAACGCTTTTTTTCCCTTCCGTTCTTGAATCAAGAAATGAAATAAATTAATCCTTCAAGTCTAGCCATGACATTGTTTTATAAATATTATGAATTAAATTATATTGTATACTTATTGGTTAACTGAACAGCTCCTACTATATATATGTATGTATTTTCAAATGATGTCATCACATTTCCGGGTGATTTTTAAATAACCCCAACTAATTTGGATTAATATAAAAAGTCTTGATGGTAAAAAAGGACAACTGCAAACTATTGCCATCAAGTGAGATTTGAGGCAGGGTAAGGTAAAATTTACATCTCAAAAATTCCAAATGTATTTGAAACTCTATTAATTTGGTATATGACAATTGATTATGATTGTCTAGGAAGTGTTAATGTATTGGTTTATTTCACAGTTTGGCACAGGAGAGTTATACATGCATAGCTTTTCTCCTGCTTTTTGTATCCCAAGTAAATCCTCACTGAGTCAATCATAAATGCCATATGCATATGTATTAAAATCCAAAGACAACATCTTTAGTGTTCTTATTAATTCTTCAAATACTAAATTTCCTTTTGTGTTGAACGGTGCGTATTCCCAAGTGAAAGAAAAATCTCAGCTGTGGTTTTACAGCTGGATCCACACTTCTAATCAGAGGAGAAAAGGGCCTGATCTCACAACCTATTTATATAGTTTTTAAACTTTCTAAGAAAAATGAAGCTCCACTGTAATTAATGCCTAATGGTATAAACACCCTGCTTTAATGGTTGCCTAGTAACTATATACTGCAGGCTTGTGAGGTTGCTAAAGACGCTGAATAAAGAGAAATATTCAGGTCCATTTCCAATTCAGGTGGATAAGGGGCAAGAGCAGAACAAATTTTTTTGTTGTTGTTAAAATTATTTTTCCATAATGGTTTTGTACTAAAACATCTTTCTGCACTAAAATTTACTCTTGTAAATGACTTCTGCAGATAAGAGTCCAAACCAACAAGTAATGACTTAAAATGTGAAAACCATGCAAGAGAATGGAACCAACACTACCTCATTGTTTGGTATTAGCTGGTTTCTGTTCTTAGAGTGACTGTACTGGGGGATGATTTTCTTAATGTGGCTCTAACCTTGCAGTCAAATCTTATATTTGGACATTATTTCAGCAATTGAACGAACAAATACAGTTCCCAGTTAAAGGTGGTATTAAAAGGGCCTGGGAGTGATTGTGATAATTATTTATGTTTCCCTTTGGCTTGCTTCCTACATAGCAGATTTAATTCCCTAATTATGTTTTGCTTTAGCTTAGGTAAAATTAGCTTGCATTCCTTTGGCACACATCAACTGCAGTTGGTGGAGGAGGCCTTCCAAAACCATAGATTGTTGACAAGAGTGGCTAACTATATTAGAATTAAATTTACTGAGTAAAATCCACAAAAAGCTTGAGGCACATGTAGATAATGACAACCTGACTATGAGGGAATGTAGTCAAGTCATAGGAAGACTCGTTTCTGGCAGTGGACACTCAGAGCTCATCTGCAGAGTTCCTGATGTCAAGATTTGGGGCTTCCTAGGTTGGTCACCGTGCTGCAGACAGGGACGAGCATGGTCTACAATATTTAAATTGTGTAACTATAGGCTTGCGGATACAGTCAGAAATGATTTGCTACTCAGTAATTTTGTCATTTGGCAATACCAAGACATGATGACATATGGTTTGCTCTTTGGAATTAACATAAATGTTGTCATTTGACTGAAATAAAGAATTCTCTTACTCCATGACAGAAACAGTTTTAGACTCTGTGTATATTACTCTATCTTTTCACATGGAAGGAAGCGTCCTGTTTTTTTATTATGTATAACTCTCTGGGTTTTTGGTTTAGTGGGCTGAAGGATGTGGTTGATGAAGCCAAGGACATGGTTTAATCAGAAAACCACTTGGCACCCAAACATCTGTCTGCATTTCTACCTTCAAGAACTCATTTCCCTTGTCATTTCACCCTTAGAGAGTGTGCTATAGCTCAGCACAAATACCTCTATTCCAGGGTTTGGAAAATAATTACCCTCAAATTCTTTAGTCAGTGGGTCATCAGCATCATTATTATGATACAAAAAAAGGATGTAGATAATAGTTTTCTCTATTTGCAATATATTCGGTATTACTCCTTCCATTTTAACGCCAAAAGGAAGTTACTGATTAAGACTCATGATTCATTTTTGTTGTAGGGATTTATTTTCCTCTTGTTTATACTTCTGTCGCTCTCCTTTTTTACCCTGCCTTTCAGTAATTTTCACTGTTGCCCTGGGATATCTATTATTATTATTATTTATCTANTCCAAAAAAAAAAAAAAAAAAAAAAAAAAAGAAAGAAAATTATCAGGTGTGGTGGCACACACCTGTGGTCCTAGCTATTCAGGAGGCTGAGGTAGAAGAGTCTCTTTAGCCCAGGAGGTTGAGGCTGCAGTGAGCCGTAGTCACATCCCTGCACTCCAGCCTAGGTAATAGAGCAAGACCTTCTCTTAAGTAAATAAAATAAAATAAAATAAAACACGAAACTGGCCAGGCGAGGTGGCTCACGCCTGTGATCCCAGCACTTTGGGAGGCTGAGGCGGGCAGATCGCCTGAGGTCAGGAGTTCGAGAGCAGCCTGGTCAACATGTGAAACCCTGTCTCTACTAAAATACAAAAAAATTAGCTGGGCATGGTGGCAGACACTTATAATCCCAGCTACTCATGAGGCTGAGGCAGGAGAATCACTTGAACCTGGGAGGCAGAGGTTGCAGTGAGCTGAGATCGTGCCATTTCATTCCAGCCTGGGCAATGAGAGTGGAATCATCTCAAAAAATCCCCACAAAACTATGATTCTGGTTATGTTTTCTTCTATAGTTGTAAAATGTTTCTGTACAGAAAATAGAACAATGCAATGTGGATTTGAATATGGGGTGCCTTTACCCACTATTCGAAGTCAGGTAATGTTTAGCAGGTTCAGTTCAATTCCTAACCTGCTGCCACCTCAAATTTTAAAGTCTGGGAGTGGAGTTCTCCTCCACCATTCTAATGGCATCTGTGGCCACATTGGGTGAGGATGGAGGGCTGGTCAAGGCAGAAGAGTGTCAAGCAAATGTGTTTTGAGAATCAGATGGCATGGTGTCCTTTGGATGATCAATTGTCAGGAGGTGGCGGCTGCAAGCCAACAAAGTGAGGTCCTTAACAGACGTCAAAGGGAGGAAAAAAGTAGTGGTAAAATATGTCCCAACTGAACTGATTCTTAACAAAGATGTTAATGCTGAAACGGATAGTGAGTGAGGTTGTCATGATGATTATGATAGTAATGACCAGTATGTGGCTATTTATCTTTTGCCATAAGAAAAAAATATTGATTGCATTGCTAGCATGAAACATTTTCAGTAGTTAAATTTTATTTAATTGCCAGAATAAAACATTTCAAGCTGCTTAGACCTTAATTATGATTTGTTAGAAGTATTTTTTCTTATTATTCTACAATTTCACCTTCCTCAGAATGAAAACAGCAATACCAACGCTTTTTTTCCCTTCCGTTCTTGAATCAAGAAATGAAATAAATTAATCCTTCAAGTCTAGCCATGACATTGTTTTATAAATATTATGAATTAAATTATATTGTATACTTATTGGTTAACTGAACAGCTCCTACTATATATATGTATGTATTTTCAAATGATGTCATCACATTTCCGGGTGATTTTAAATAACCCCAACTAATTTGGATTAATATAAAAGTCTTGATGGTAAAAAAGGACAACTGCAAACTATTGCCATCAAGTGAGATTTGAGGCAGGGTAAGGTAAAATTTACATCTCAAAATTCCAAATGTATTTGAAACTCTATTAATTTGGTATATGACAATTGATTATGATTGTCTAGGAAGTGTTAATGTATTGGTTTATTTCACAGTTTGGCACAGGAGAGTTATACATGCATAGCTTTTCTCCTGCTTTTGTATCCCAAGTAAATCCTCACTGAGTCAATCATAAATGCCATATGCATATGTATTAAAATCCAAAGACAACATCTTTAGTGTTCTTATTAATTCTTCAAATACTAAATTTCCTTTTGTGTTGAACGGTGCGTATTCCCAAGTGAAAGAAAATCTCAGCTGTGGTTTTACAGCTGGATCCACACTTCTAATCAGAGGAGAAAAGGGCCTGATCTCACAACCTATTTATATAGTTTTAAACTTTCTAAGAAAATGAAGCTCCACTGTAATTAATGCCTAATGGTATAAACACCCTGCTTTAATGGTTGCCTAGTAACTATATACTGCAGGCTTGTGAGGTTGCTAAAGACGCTGAATAAAGAGAAATATTCAGGTCCATTTCCAATTCAGGTGGATAAGGGGCAAGAGCAGAACAAATTTTTTTGTTGTTGTTAAAATTATTTTCCATAATGGTTTTGTACTAAAACATCTTTCTGCACTAAAATTTACTCTTGTAAATGACTTCTGCAGATAAGAGTCCAAACCAACAAGTAATGACTTAAAATGTGAAAACCATGCAAGAGAATGGAACCAACACTACCTCATTGTTTGGTATTAGCTGGTTTCTGTTCTTAGAGTGACTGTACTGGGGATGATTTTCTTAATGTGGCTCTAACCTTGCAGTCAAATCTTATATTTGGACATTATTTCAGCAATTGAACGAACAAATACAGTTCCCAGTTAAAGGTGGTATTAAAAGGGCCTGGGAGTGATTGTGATAATTATTTATGTTTCCCTTTGGCTTGCTTCCTACATAGCAGATTTAATTCCCTAATTATGTTTTGCTTTAGCTTAGGTAAAATTAGCTTGCATTCCTTTGGCACACATCAACTGCAGTTGGTGGAGGAGGCCTTCCAAAACCATAGATTGTTGACAAGAGTGGCTAACTATATTAGAATTAAATTTACTGAGTAAAATCCACAAAAGCTTGAGGCACATGTAGATAATGACAACCTGACTATGAGGGAATGTAGTCAAGTCATAGGAAGACTCGTTTCTGGCAGTGGACACTCAGAGCTCATCTGCAGAGTTCCTGATGTCAAGATTTGGGGCTTCCTAGGTTGGTCACCGTGCTGCAGACAGGGACGAGCATGGTCTACAATATTTAAATTGTGTAACTATAGGCTTGCGGATACAGTCAGAAATGATTTGCTACTCAGTAATTTTGTCATTTGGCAATACCAAGACATGATGACATATGGTTTGCTCTTTGGAATTAACATAAATGTTGTCATTTGACTGAAATAAAGAATTCTCTTACTCCATGACAGAAACAGTTTTAGACTCTGTGTATATTACTCTATCTTTTCACATGGAAGGAAGCGTCCTGTTTTTTTATTATGTATAACTCTCTGGGTTTTGGTTTAGTGGGCTGAAGGATGTGGTTGATGAAGCCAAGGACATGGTTTAATCAGAAAACCACTTGGCACCCAAACATCTGTCTGCATTTCTACCTTCAAGAACTCATTTCCCTTGTCATTTCACCCTTAGAGAGTGTGCTATAGCTCAGCACAAATACCTCTATTCCAGGGTTTGGAAAATAATTACCCTCAAATTCTTTAGTCAGTGGGTCATCAGCATCATTATTATGATACAAAAAAAGGATGTAGATAATAGTTTTCTCTATTTGCAATATATTCGGTATTACTCCTTCCATTTTAACGCCAAAAGGAAGTTACTGATTAAGACTCATGATTCATTTTGTTGTAGGGATTTATTTTCCTCTTGTTTATACTTCTGTCGCTCTCCTTTTTTACCCTGCCTTTCAGTAATTTTCACTGTTGCCCTGGGATATCTATTATTATTATTATTTATCTATTTAATGAGGCTTCAAAAGATTTAATTTCTGGAGCCATCAAGTCACTACCCTTTCAGATCTATTTGCTTTGACTGTAATAGAGCCTGCCTTTGTGCAAAGAAAGTCTTAGAAAGAGTTAATTTGCAATAGTAGCAGAGGCTAATTCTCAAGAGGGAATTTAAACATGCAAGTGTCCTCCTGGTGGAGAAGCAGCCCCAGGCCAGGCTATTGGTGAGGAAGTTAACTCCTAGTGTGCCCCTTCTGTGCAGTAGGTGAGATCCTTAGCCAACCTTCAACAGTGCTGGTTTTAAGGTGGAAACAGAAGGCTGTCAACTCTCCTTCCAAGGTCCTGGATTTTGGAGGTTAGAGAATGTGGTGTCCTGTGATTTTTATCACTGTTTTTTTATTTTATTTTTTCCATTTCACAAAACAAACAAAAAAGGATGGGTAGGGGGGTGGTTGCGGGGACAGGGACTGATTTCCTTGTGACATGATCCTGCTTTAATTGTATTTAGGTGAATACAAGCTATTTTTTTCCCAACTTTTTTTTTTTAACTGGGCTGCATGTACAAAAGGGATTTGCTTCCCAGAGATAGTGTCATTTCATATTTGTAACTCTTAACCCTGAGTAAAATTTATTGCTATTTTTTTTTTTCCAGAAGTTTGCCAGTGCCAGTTAATTGCTTGGGGAGTATTCAACATCAGAATCAAGAAAATTGCCTTGCAATGTGTGAAAACGCGTTTTGAAAAGAACAAGGAATGCTCTTGGACTTTACATTTTTACTATCAGTTTGGCATCTACCTTTTACTGTCCAATGCTTTTCTTTCATCTTAAAGAAATCTAGTTATTCTAATATTGAGTAGTTTTAGAGAGTATACTTAATAAAGGAAAGTTGTATAATGAACAGGGATGGATATTAAAGGGATACGTGAGGGAGTAACTATCAGAGTCAATAAAAATAAATGAATAAATAAGTACCTGTACTCACAGGATAACCTGGAGATGATTTCTAAGTCTCTGACTTTTAGCCCCAGAGTTCTAGGTAAAGTTCTTTCTTGACCTCTCTTCTGGGAGGGAACTTTTCACGGTTTATTAATCAATCCCTTTTAGGGTCTTTGCAGAAAAAACTTTCTCTGCCCTGGTTTGTGTCATATTTGGGTCTACTTTGGAAAGTGGAACAATTAAAGAGTCAAAATCTGTCATTAGGAGCCTGCCGAAAAAAAAAGAAAGAAGAAAGAAAGAAAGAAAGAAAGAAAGAAAGAAAGAAAGAAAGAAAGAGAAAGAAAGAAGAAAGAGAGAGAAAGAGAAAGAAAAAAAAAAAAAAGCTTTGATCTGTAACCCTTGGACTGAACATTCCAGTCATTCATCTTCCAAAATTTCAAGTGCAGGATTTGGTTGTGGTTTGAGTTTACGTCTTTGAGACACAGCTTGAATGTCTCGATTTGATTTTATGCATTCGACACATTTTTGGGGATCTGGTGATTTCGCAAGGGCTGTACCATATGGTCTTGGTGAGGTGATAGATTTTCACATTCTGGAAATTGGCAGCAAAGGGTAGGAACCGAATTAGATGTGGGAAGGGAAAATTAAGAGTTTGGGCCTAATTCACTCATCTCACGAAAAATCTTCTGAGACGTGTAATTCCCATAACATCTATTTTTACAAAGGTGGCTTTTGTTTGGTTGTTTTTGGTGTATATGTACACGTGTCCTCACACTAGGGAGTAATTTTTTTAAATTGTCTCAGAAGTAGAGGGCATGACATTTAGCTTTTAAAGCTATGACATTTAACACTTCTTGGTTAGTCCTTCAGGAGAGACCTCAGACTTGGGGGGTCATAGATATAAAACAGCCCACTACACGTTCCCTGAAAAGGAGATTGTATAGAAAGTTAGGAGCCGAGGGGCTGGTGCCTCGTACTAAAAGAAAACAGGACAGACAAATCGTTTTCATCTGAGAATTGTTTTTGGAGAAGGACTAGAGTCAACGATAGAATAAATCAGAGCCAGGTGTGTATATATATTGGGAGGGTAAAAATACCCTGGCGGCAATGAAATTTAAGAAAGAGCAATTTAAGAAGAAAGGGGTGCCCTATGTGATTCCTCGCGGTGGGATAGAGGGAGCTGAAGTGTAGGATTTTCCCTGATCTTTCACAGAATTCAGATTCAGGAGGCCTGACATTTAATCCGGTCTGTGCACTGATTTCTCCGGCTTGGTGGGGGTTCTGCGGAATGCATTGCTCCTAGGGCGCTTTCTCCCTTCACCTCTTCCGTGGTCTTTGATCCCCAGTACGCGCGCAGGGCCGCAGCGGAGCCAGGTCGTGCGCCCATTTCTCGCACCTCCACGAGCCCGCGGCTGGCCCAGCCGGGCGCGAGGCGCGGGGCGCGGGGCGGGACCGAGGCGGGGCGCTGCGGCGCGCAGCGGGTTAAGCGGCGAGGGCGGTGGCGAGGGGCGGAGGGAGTGCGGCGGCTCCCGGCTCCCCGCGCCCGCGTCCCGGACAGCAGCGGGTTAAGCGCCGCCCGCGCGGAGAAGGCTGAGTCCGGAGCCGCGGCTCCGAGCTCGCATTCGGATCCGCTAGAGCAGGAAGATGGCGACGGACGGCGCGAGCTGCGAGCCCGACTTGTCCCGGGCCCCGGAGGACGCGGCGGCGGCCGCGGCGGAGGCGGCGGTAACCGAATTCCCCGGGCGGGCGCGGGGCGAGTGTAGACGCGGGCTGGGGGCGGCGCCGGGGTCCCAGCCGGACCCGGCTCCGCACCCCCGGGGCGTTCCGTAAGCCCGGGACCCTCCGGTGCCCCTTTCTCGGGGTGCCCACACGGCGGAGGCCGGTGGGAGCGGACCGGCCACCCGGGCTAGGGATCCCTCCTGTCCCTTCTGCGCCCCACGGGAAGCGGCCCCGAGTCGCTCGGTTCTCCCAGCTCCCTGCGTGCGTCCAGTGCGACCCCTATGCCCACTCCCTCCGCTGCGGTCGCTTCTGGCCGGGGGCGAAGGCTGGGACGTGTTTCCTGGCGAATTTGACCCCCCATTGTTCACCTCTCGCTGCGCGCGTGGTTGCGAGCGCGTGTCTCAAGGGTGCCTGGTACCGCTCAGCGGACCCAGGAGAGCAGCTTGGGGGAGGTGGGCCATCGCCCAGCAGGTGTGGGAATGCCCATTGTGTGCATCTGTTCCTGTGCCTTCGGGAGGCCCATTGGGAGAGGGCCGTGTCCTGCTGCGGCGCTGCTGCCGCTGAGGCCAGCGCTTTAGGTCCTAGCAGCCTGCTGCCCCATCAGTTGGTGGTGGTGATTGGGGTCGGTGGATGGGTTAGTTCTTCCCAAGGCGATGCCCAGGAGAGGTGGAGGTTCTGCACCTGGTTTCAAGACATTGTTCTTCTCTGGAGTCTAGAAGCTGAATGAGCTACCATTCATGACTGGTCCTTCCTTTCACCCCCCTGAATAACCCCATGTAGAGACTCACTGGTGGTTTCCAGCCTCTACCTTGGGGAAGGGCTGGACCCACATTTCCTGGGTAGAAAACGTTCTCAGTGTTTGAGAAGCAGCTTCGTAGGAGCTGCAAGGAGCTGCAGAGAAAGGCAGATCTAGGAGCGCCTCCCACTCTTGGCCAGATCTGGCTGCTCCCGCCAAAGGATCGGGGTGGGATGGAGTGAGCGGGGCGTGAACGCCCCCTCTCTTCCTCTCAAGACCTGAGCAGAGTCCGTGCAGGAGCGGGAGAGGGCAGGGCCAGGCGTAAACAGCCGGGGCCGCTTTAACTTCCTCCCACCCTCTGGAGGTAGGGCTTTCTGGAGAGGGAGAGGAGAAATGTGGAGGAAGGTACTTGGGGTGAGAGGAGCTGAGCCTGGGAAGGGAAGGAGAAACCGAGAGGGGGAGGAGGACTGCTGATTTCCACTTGCAAAACTGGCCAAGTTTTGATTTGAACTTTTGGGAAAATTGAGTTTCCATTCTTTGCATAGAAAATGAGAACTTTAAGATTTCAAGCGAAACCTGCCCACTTATGTGAATCAGCTCCCCACTGTGGGGCACAGTAAGGAAACTAGCTATTGAGACAAGGCTCTCTGGCAAGTGGAAATGATTTGGTGCCTTCATCCCCAAAAGGTGGGAAAGGGGAAGGAAGAGGAAAAAGAAAGAGGGTGTGGGGTGTGTGTGTGTGTGTGTGTGTGTGTGTGTGTAGGATGTGTGTTTCCTGTTCCCCAGGAAGTTTGAATTTGTTTACTTAATCCACTCAGAATCGGTTTCTATTACCCTCAATATTTTAATCACCTGACAACCCAAACACAAATATCCGACTGATGGTCTGTAGAGCTGATATAACGTTTTGTTTGGTTAGATCGTAAACAGAACCCAGGTCGCCAGGAAGATTTCTGTGTTAACGAGGTCAGTGTTCCCTCTCTTCTGTTTAAAATTTTCAAGTCTGATTTTCACTGCTGATGGTTGGGGATTTGATAATTTCACCCTTGTTAATGGGCAGAGCCATGGAAAATCTGCGAACGTGAACCTTCTTTGCTATTTCCATAGAATCCTTTAGGGTTGCGAGATGCAATAAGGATTCTTCATCTAGTAGTTTAAAAAATAGTAATAATTTCTGACTTTTTGCTAAAATTTTGATGATGGCTTCTTATGTAGAATATTGGACATTTTATTTTACTTCTCCAAATAGTTTTGACTTCATAAGGCATGGTTCTGTCATACCAGCCACTTGACCTATAGACTGATTTTAAAGTGAAAGGAAAGCTAGTGTAGAGGAGTGATATGTGCCATCATAATTGCTCCTTAAAAATCAAAGGCGTTTTAATGCACTTTGGATTCTTGTTGACTGATAACGTAATTTTTATTTTAGTGAACAATTCACTTTGCATTTTGGAGATTTGTTGAATTTCAAATTGGTTTACATATTGTGATTTTTATGTCTACATTTGGCAGTAAGGAGTCAATGGAAGCTCTGAAGCAGTAGGCTATTTTTGAAAGTGAGTGTTTTCAGTAAGCTTTGACTAGATTGTTGCTTAGAAACAAGCTTAATTTATAGTTTTCAGTTTAATATCATTTTTAGTGGAATGATTTAAATTTAGTTTGTGATCTTCATTCTTAGCTGTTTAAATCCTGAAAGCATCCCAAGTTTAAGGCTGGGTAACAGCTACATTATTCAATAGGATCATATTAATAGTCTTTGCTGTGAACCATGCTGGGAAACCTGGGTTATTTTCAGTGCCCTAGCCAAATGTGATGACTTTTATAGGCCATATTGCTATTTCTACTCTGAAAATAACTCCTAATGGATAAGGCAGTATGGAAAACAGAAATCTTCATGCTGTTTATTGTCACCAAAGAATTTTGGAGTGAAAGGAAAATGGAGATCTTTTGAGAGCTATATTTGGGAAGCCAACCAACATTCTTGTCATTCTGAGCTTTTCTGGAGCAGCTAATATGCAAAAAGGTATAAAATGTGTTGTCATGGTGACAGTGACAAAGAAAAACTTGGACAATGATTTAAAATGCACAACAGTGATGTTAAACAAATTAACAGCTGGCAACTTGAAAGTTTTGTTTTCCAGGTGACAGTATTGCATGTACATGCACTGAAAAGAACTTTCGTAGCCAATTTCACTAAGCGTTTTTTTAAACTAAATTATAGTTATATGGCAGCTATAGAATGTTGAAAGTTTTGTAGCTTAATTTTTAAATAGGAAATAACATAGATTTAACACACATTACTGAACACTTACTGAGATACAGGCATCATGAGTGTCATCTTTGCTGTGCTAAAGTAATACATTCCAGTGATAGAAACAGCCATGTGCCAAGGAATCAAACTGGAGATGATGGTGTCATGAGAGGTACAAATGTTTTGCATTAGAAGTTTGGAGAGAGACAGTCATAGAGAGGGTTCATAGTGGATGGATCTAGAAAATTCCATAGAAGGATGACATTTGAGGTAGGCCTTGAGATTGAAGGAGGATTTGGACCAGCACTGCAGGAAGGAGTGTGTGAATGTGGCCATATCCTAGGGAGACACACGCGAAGGGCTTTCAGCGATGAGCGAAGAGATTCCCGTTCTGGTTGCAGTTATATGGTTCAGAAAAATAGCTTGAAAGTTGAGGAAATTGACTGGACTATTTTTCCAAAGATGAGAATATAACTGTTTCCAGTGTCCTGCATTTCACTCTTTTTTCTTCTTAAATAATAGGTTGTAGATTTCTGTTTGCCCCAGTTTTTGGACTTTATTATTATTGTCGTTGCTGTCTTTGTTATTGTATTTCTCACAGGAACAATTTTGTTTAGAGAACAATTGTCCTCAGTGATTGAATCCATGCCTAGGCTAGATTGCCAGTTGGTTCTATCCTTGTGTGTTTCACATAACTTTATGAGGTGAGAAAACGTTTCACAGCCTTGGTACTTAGACATTTACAAATATCTGCTGTTGATCATGTGGGCAGCAAGGCTGTGGCTGGGAGAGAGCAGCCTCCACCTCCGAGGAGAGTTGTGTGAAGCTTGTAAAGGAAAGCAAAGGTGCTTAGCACAATGCCAGGCACATGGTAAGTGTTCCACAAATATTCATTGAATGAAGAAAACGAAAGGAAGCTCACCAAGAAGTTGTGTCATAAAACTTAATGTTGAGTGGCTAATTGGAAAACTCATTTTGTGTGTTACCAGCTAGCTTATAGTGAAACTATTGGCTTGTGACTTGTAATAATTAACATTATAGACATTATGGATCTTGATCCAAAAAGATGACCCTATTTCTTATTTTTAAAAATTTTAATCTTAATACTGCCCCTTTCCAAGCTGCTTTTCTTAATGACTTCTTAGATTCTTTATAGAGGTTTTTTAAAAGTTTAATTTCCAACGCTATTAGTTTTCTCTTTGGATTCTCTCTTTTCAAAATGATGATTGAGGCTGCACCCCTGCCATCCTGCATCCTTCCAATAATAGAGTCAAGGCTGCATCACCCATTGGAGTGTGGAGGAGAGGATGATTGATAGGGGATTAAGAGAAATGTGGGGAAGTTTGGAAACAGGAAGAGGGAATAAAAGGAAAGATTGGGCAGGAAAAAGGAGGTTAGGCAAGGCTTTAGAATAGTCTGCAATTGCACAGAAATGTGGAACTGGAATTTCAACATTGAATATGCCTAGGAAGGATGGAGCAGTATCCCCCAACTCCATTTACTTTGCCACCGAAGCCCGTCTGAGTATTGCTTTAGAAGGATACTTTATTTGAACACACTCGATTACGTTATTCTCTGTTGGTGCACCTTTGCAAAGCTTGTATAATGTGGAAAAAGAGATTTGTCTTTTCTCTTGGTAGTTAGGTAAGGAATCAGAGGACAGGTACAGGAGAGGATGATGATATCGATATTGAAAGATTTTTAAAATTTTAATGTTTTAAATAACTTACACAAATAGTGAGATCATATTGTTAATGCTGTGTACAGTATGATGCCTTCCATATAGAAATCCTGATTTTAGAGTGGGGGGAGATACTCTGTTTAAATAAATTGTTAGTAACCAACTAATACGTTGGAGATCAGTTTAAAAGGTTATAGTAAATGTAGTGTAGTCAAGGTAACATTGCTATATGGAGTGGATACTTGTTTGCAAATGATTTGGTTTTGACATTTTTATATTTCATTGAAAAGACAAGATGGTTCCAAAGGCCTGCCTCTTCATTTGGCCCAGCCTCTTCATTTGAAAATCAGCATGCAGACATTTGCCACCTACAGATAATCAAGACTATTCTTTAATGCATTGTAAGCTTCTTAAAGGATGGTTATTCCATCTGAATGTCTGCTTGCCCGTGGAGCTGATCCATGTCCCATGTTGGGCTGATGTAACATCGAAAAACTGAGTTAGAGTGAAAATAGATGTTTGTATTATTTGAGATATGGTCCTTTATTTTCCCCTAAGGAGGAAATAGAGACTGCAGAGAGATCTGAAAGGAGGAAAAGGGAGGTAGCTGGGCTTAATTATCAGAGGCTGTCACCCCTGACTGAGCCACTTTTCTGCCATCCTTTCCAGCTTTCTCTTAGCTAAAATTAGTTACATCCATTACCAGGTTTCCTTCCTGACATTGTTTCCTTGTCAGTATTACCGCCTTTCAATACATTGAATTTCTTGTCTTGCATGAAAGACCCCAGACGGTGTGGTTGATTTGAGGTGCATGACCTTGGAGAGCTGACACCAAATAGACCCCATGTTCTCTGTGCTATATGTTGTTTTAAAGCAGAACATCAAGCAGCTTCCCTAGTTTAGATTACTCTAGATGATTTTTGAAACGCTGAGTGAATGATCTAATCCAGTTACTTAGTTGCACCTAGACTGGGCTGAAACTTTGTATCTTAGTAAGATGGATGTACCTGAGACATCCTTTGCACGCTTTCTGTTTTCATACTGTGTGCAGTAGACATTTTATACCCAAAGTGTATATGGTGGGTGGGGGCAGGGGGAGCACGTTGGGTAAAATAAGTGAAGAAGTAATATTCTTACTGTCCTGACACATCTAGTAGGGGTGAGAAAATAGAGTTAATAGAGATAATAAGTTTACTATGAGGAAATGCACAAGGCTGGTCATGATTAACTGCCAAGTGAAGTAATAGAACAGATTTTAAGACTGAATGGAGAGAACAAGAGATTTCTGGAGTCTGGAAAGGCATTCAAAAGTGGGGTTTGAGCTGTGTGCTGAAGAAAGATAGTAACCAGATGAATCAGAGGAGAATCCATTCTCTTAGGAAGAGCAGCATCAGAAGTAGGTAACCCCATCACAAAAATTCTTTCCTCCTTGAAGAGAGAGAAACCAGGAAGATAATCTCAAGGCAAGAAGTAACTTCAGAGATTTGAAAATAGTTTGAGATCTTGAGAAGTACGTACTTTTCTTCATGAAAACCCTTATAATTAGCTGAATTCTTAACATAGTGCATGTTCGTAGGTACCTAGAGAGGTGGATTTAATTTTTTGCATGTTGGTGATACAGCCTTTGCATTGTGATGGTGAACTTTCAAGATGATTTAATTGCTTTTACTTCTTGATAGCCCTTATTCATCCCCAAAGCATAAAGCTTGCTTACATAGAAAGTTCTAAATGCATTATTAATTATTAGCATGCACTATTAAACTAGGAGGAAAATACATTTCTGTAACTTCTGAGCAAAGAGGCAAAATCAGTTTTCCTCAAGTACCTCACAAAGGCCTTTAGACTCAGGAAATGACCTAAATAAATTTCCTCAGTCCAGTAATCCAGTTACCCTGATGGTACATGAAATCAGGACGTTTAGGGGCTGGAGGAGATTTAAGAGATCACTTACTCCAGCATCCTTATTTTTACTGATGGAAAACCTGAGATTCAAACAGATGAAGTGATTTGCCCTACTTGGCTGATTGTTTCCTACCACATCACTCATCACCCCACCTTCCAGTCTGCCTGCTTTCTCCTATGTAAAGCTTACTGATGGAAAATAGGCACAACCTGCTGGATGTTAAACTGAAGGAGAAGCTCTTGGTGTGGCTGGGAAGAGCCAGATAAAGTGCCTGAGTTTGTGTTTAGTTACCAACATATCCCCCAGCAACCCTGATAGGACGGATGTATTTGAGGAAAGGTCTGAGGGGTGTCTCTGCCACTGTGGCTCATAATGTCTCCTGAAGGCATTCTGATAACCAATCAATGTTGGTTGGTTCCACTAATTGTAAAACGACATGGGTAAGACTTTTCTATTAATATTTAGCTGTGTCTACTGAATTCCCCACATAAACCTAGTGTTTTAGATTTGAGGAGGGGCAAACTTGGTATTGGCCTGTGTTCAGTTCTGGAAATTTAAGATGGCTTGATTCAGCCAGGGTCTGTTTTGTCTATTCTGTCTCTTTCTCTCTCTCTCAGCCTGTATGAGAAAAAATCCTGAAGAATGCCCTCCCCACACTTGCCCCAAGTAATTCAGAGCTGTTCAAAACTACAGTGTTGAACAGTTGAGTTTGGGATTATTTCTCCTTTCTAATTTATACATAATATATCATATTATATAATATACCTAATTATATGAGTATACATTTTTTAATTTTAAATAAATTATAATAACAAGAGATTAACATACAACTAAATTATATATATACTTGATCCCAAACCAAGATATACTTTGTATTTTGATGACAGCTCTGGATTGGTTGAAGGCCTGCCTTGCCCAGGATTTTAAAAACCAGGTATTAATAGGGGTTTTTCCGTGGAATTGCTGTTTCCTGGCACAATGTAACAAGTGGGAAGAGTGGCCTGTGGAGTGAAATCCTGTGTTTTTGTTTTGTGTTTGTTTTGTGTTGTTTTTGTTGTTTTTCTTCCTTTGGAGAATGGATCTTCGTCTGTCATTCGGCTGGAGTGGCATGATCTCTGCTCCACTTGCAACCTCTGCCTGCCGGTTCAAGCAATTCCCCACCTTCAGCCTCCAGGAGTAGCTGGGACTACAGACGCCACGCCGCCCGACGGCCTGCAATTTTATTTTTTAATTTTAAAAAAAATTTTAGTAGAGACGGTTCACGGTGTTGGCCCCAAGGCTGGTCTTGAACTCCTGAGCTCGCAGGCAATCCGCCCGGCCTTGGACCTCCCAACAGTGGCTAGGATTACAGGCGTGGAGCCCACCCATGCCTGGCACAGATCTGGTTTTATTTTGTTTTTGCGCTTCTTTTCATCACATTAAAACTAAAATAAGGAACTGGAATTTTTCTTTTTGTAGATTGAAAAGGCAAGTTCAAATTAGTATAGCGTCCGATCTGTGAGCATGTTCCTCCTCTGTTTTTTTTTCTGGGGGAGTTTGGGGATTTGGGAGTTCCAGTTTGTCATTAGTGCCATGATACAGAGCTTTTAATTTTTTGTGTGAGTGGCAAGCATTTGGATCGGTTTCCTGGTCTTCTATACCAATTTGGAAATCCCAATGGCAGGCTTTTATGGAACATATGGACTAAAAATAATTTCGTTTGGCTCTAAACCAAGAAACTTTAATTCTTTTTTATATCTAAGTACTTCTGTTAGCCAGTATGATGCTAAGATTAAGCGACCTTCATTCATATATATACTTATCATATATATTACATATATATATATATATATATTCTAACAAAATATAGTTTTTTGTTAGAATTTTGCTTCTGGGGTTATTTTCTAAAATACTAAAGTGCTTTATATTTATTTATAAAATACTTGGAGTCTTAAGATCTCCAGCATCTTTTCATGCACAGTACTTTTTTTAACCCTGTTTTGCCAGAATAGAGTGGAAATGAAAGGTGTTGACAATTTGAAAATATTATTATAATATTTGCACTATGGAAGGTCAGGAATTAGTAGAGAAATTTTACTATGACTAGTAGCGGAGAAGAAAGACAAGCAGACAGATGCACTGTATGTTTCAAACAGTACATCACTTCATACGTTGTGATGGGAGACAGATTTATTTTTTAACATTCTGTGTGACATAATCTATGGTTTAGCAAGAACCCTTGTACCAATATTTTTTATTTTAATGAATTTCCCTCTTTATTGATGGTAGTATATAGAAAAACAGAAGTTTTGGCTGTAGGTCACATGTGTTCCTGCTGCTGATGGAAGCAGGGCAGGCTCTCCTGACTCTGATGTGAATCAGGATCTTGGCAATGTCTTTCATAATTTATTAGTTTTTAAAATGGAGCACTTTGCTTATAAAGCTTTGGAGAAGCAGGACAATAAAATATACGATTAATTAAAATCTTTAGAGCAACCAGCAGCATCATTAATAAAACATTACCCTCCAAAGCACATAAGAATTGCAGCTTACTCTCCCATCTCAGTGGGAAAAACCAGGATAAAAGAGCCTGTCTTTCATCATAGCCAATAAACTGAGTTTATTGGACGTGGGCTGGTAGATTTTCAAAGAAATAGGCTCCTGGCCAATACCCTACTCCTCTCTACATGAAACATCTGGGTTAATAATAACAATCGCCTGCCTTCATTTGGCACTTACTTCATTGATATGTTCTTGTTTAATCCTCATGAGAATGCAGGGTAGACGTTAGGATTTTCATTATACAGATGAGAAAACAGAGGATGGCATGAGTTATAGAAGTGCTCCCCAGCATGTAGTCTGTGGACCAGCAACATCAGCAGGAGCTTGTTAGAAGGGCAGATTCATAGCCCCACCTCAGACTCACTGAATCACAATTTCCAGGGGTGGAGCACCGCAGCCTGATTTTTCACAAGGTCTTAAGGTGATTCTTATGCATGCCAAAGTTTGAGAACAATTGGTTTATAAGACTTTATGGACACTACTGTGTAGTGGGAGCAGAAATTGGGACTTGGTACATTGGATTTTACTATTCATAGGGAGCATCTCTAAGAAATCTTTGAAGTAGGAATCCCTGAGAACTATACATGATTTATGCTTGCTATAGGTTTTCCTTTTCTCTTTATCCTTAGCCCTTGCCTTTCCAAATAACTTCTCTGTCTAGTGTATATGCAAAAATAAATAATTTTAAGAGAGAGATCCTTTTAAAATCTTTCTTGAGAGAAGCTCCTAGCTCTAGTCTCGTTCCCCTTTGTACCATCATATCTGTTTCCAGAAGATTCTTTTGAAACTTAAATGTTACCATTCTGGTCATGCCTGTTTGAAAGCCTCTGAAATTGTTTATTGTCTTTGCTATGTATACTTTTGTGTCTTCACAGAAATAGCCCAGTGTTCATGTTGGCTGATTGATAGGATGGTACCATTTTTATCTCATGTCAAAGAGCTTATTCTAGAATGTTGGTGCCATGCTGGTAAAGTGTGAAGATAAGTCATGGCATTTGGTCATATATCCTCGTTTTACCATTTACTGGTTGCATGCTCTGCATATATTATCTGACTTTTCTGAGTTTCAATTTTAAAAATGGAAATGGCAATATGGTGTAAATTAGAGTCAATTCTTTGAGAATACTTTGTAAGCCATTGGGTGCTATGCAAGTGTGAAGTAATATTCTGGCACGTTTTGAACAATGGCTTCTGAGGGTGAGTGAACAGACAGATTTGGGGATAAATGTTGTGTTCTCTGTGATGGTGACTGGGCTTGTCAAATGAGTCTGTGTACAGAAGGGAGGAGCAGAGTGTGCCTAGTGGAAGGAGCTCAGGCTTTGGACTCACCCAGGCTGACTGTGAACTCACTCTCAGCTTTATCTCTAAAATGAATGCCGGAGAACCTACTTATAAAAGTTGCTGTGAGGAAGGAGGTTGGAGAGGAAGACAAAAGAATCGAGAGTCAGTGGTATATCTATGGGATTTAAAGCCTTAAGAGGTTGGATGCAGTCGCTCAGGGAAGAAATCGACAAGAGAAGACAAAAGGACTGGAAGAACCTTGTGTGAGAAATTATGACCCCTCCCTTCCCCCCACCTCCCCGCCACACACACCTAGGGCCCTGGTGCTGACTTCATGCTGTAGCTAGATCCCTGGAAGGCTCACTTATTCCAGTCTCAGCTCCCTCCCAGGCCTGCCAAGAAGCTACAGAAGCATTCATAAGAAGGCACTTTGATAACCAAACAGCAGGGGTTCCAAACTCACCGGACTTTGGCCGCCCAGATGACCACATATGAGTGGCAGTCCTCGTTTCTTAAAAGTGCGTGTGCCTGTGCTGTGTATCTGTGTGTGTATGTGTTGGTGGGGGAGGGTTGGCAACATGAGGAATGTGTTCCTTCTAAAGGGGCAGCTACTTCCTGGCTCTGTGGATTATTGCCCTGAGGAAATACGAATCTGGAGTTACCCAGTCATCTGACATTTGAAGACAAGCCAGGGATCTGGATTTTTTGGTGACATCTCAAGATTTTTTAAACGTTGGCTAAATGAAAAACAACGACGACGACAAACCCACTTTGTGACCCAAGTAACACACATCTGTGGGCCAGATTTGGCTGCCAGCTGGTGGCCTCTGCTGCAGAGTGTATAAACATGACCTATTATTATTGGATGTTCTGGAATTTATAAAAACCTCCCAGGAGCCTTTTTGTTGGGGCCCTTCTAGGAATACATCCATGCTTTCTTTGCTTCTCTTGAAACTCCCCTACTCCCCCAAGATATACCAGACCTATTTTGCTTCAGACTCCAGGGACTTTAAATTTGTGCTGTGTAATTTGGAGAGATTTTGAGTCTGGGTGTGCAGGCAGGCTGGGGAACTATAGCTCCTTGGAGAGGAGAGTTGAGAGACTGGCGTTATAGTCTTTACCTCTCCTCCTAGAAGGTCAGGGCATAGATTGTCTGCTGCAAATAGTACCCCAGTGCCTCTTGGATCTGCTGAGCCACCGGGATAAAAATGATCCATTGCATACCCTTAGGATGTGTGTGTCTTCCTTAGGAAAAGATTTTTCATTGCCTTCTTTTTTTATGTGTTACAGAAAAAAGAGTTTGATGTGGATACTCTCAGTAAATCCGAGCTGCGGATGCTCCTCAGCGTCATGGAAGGGGAGCTGGAGGCCAGAGACCTCGTCATCGAGGCCCTGCGGGTAAGAGCGACACAGGACTGGGTCTCCATGCTGGGTCATTTGCTTTTTGCAAAGAGCCATTGGCAAACCTTCTTTTTCTTAATTTTTGAATCAAATAGATATAAAATGTTACATCGGGTCAAAATGTGCTCTTCACCCCAAACACTAACCCATAACCTTTATAAGCCCAAACAAACACTGAAGTCAGATGGTCATTGAAATGCTGGGAGCTGAGAGTAGACTGTTTAATGTGGGAAAATTGAGGAATCAGCTGTACTCGTTCAGAAATCCTTTTATGTTTCGCATGTTTATTTGGTTAGAAACACGCATTTTCAGAAAATTGCTGATTTGGTATCCTGCATGTATGTGAGGGCAGTGAGGAAAAGTTGAGGTTTATAAAAATTATTGCTGGTAATATATATTTTTTCTTCCTATAAAATTATTATTTTATTTTAGAAACTCATGAGTTAAAAGTAAATGTTTATCCATACCTTCAAAGTGTTAATTTTTTAAAACTTTCAGTAATTTTGAAATATTTCTGTAATTGCTTACAAAGAATTTATTACTTAAATGTCTCAATAAAATTTTCTCTTTGAAAAAATAATGGTTATTAGACTTTCTTGATGCAGTTTTCCAATTGAATGTTCTGGATCTTGCATTTGTTTTGGTATGTAGATCAAACATAATTTGGTGCTTGTTTTTGTCCCTCTTTTCTGTTTAATAGTTTGTATGTAATTAGTTATCTTTTTGGCTCTTGGTCATTTGACCAAGAAGGCTATATTTGTTAAGTATGGGTTTATCTTATTTCACCAGGGAATTGTTTCCCCAAACATTGTCTTGGGAAGTTTAATTTAATGTACATATGAAAATCTGTGGAATATTAACATATTGTTGCCTGTGACAGGAGCTTATATGGTAGAGGAGGGAGGTGGTAGTGCTGGATGGTCAGACATAATAATGGAGAAGGTGGACATGGGGAGGACTCAGTTGTGTGGGAATAAGAGATAGCTCCTGAAGTCATGTCTTCAATGTATTTTCATAAACCAGAAGTTGGCATAGCAGATGTAATGATTATCCCTCAATTTGATTGCAGGAACAAATTGCCACAGAAAAATGGTAGTATAGTTACACTGTCGGCAAGCCAATATTGAGTTGAAGGTGTTGCCTTTTGAATGGCAAGTTCTGCTAAACAGACATTTGCAGTTTGGTTATGTTCATCCTGTTCCACATTTAGAACATCTGTATTACTGGCAGATGTATATTTTCCTGAATGAAATTTTTAGGAGAGATGCTGAGGCAGCATATAACTAACATATGTGCCCCTTAGCCCAAGGACAGAACAAGGGCACAGTCCGCTGCTGAGGCCAGTAGTATAGCCTCTTGTGGTCAGATAGAAGTGAAGGGCTCCAACTGTGCCTTAGATATATATATATTTTTTTGTCCTGTGTTAATCTGTGAAAGGAATCAGCACCATGGAATTCCCCACTAACATCAATGTTTGAACGTTTAATGAAGTCGGTGTTTTTATGTATCACCTTAGCAACCACATGTATTTCTCTTTTTAATTTAATTGCAATACTTTGAAATGTTGAAATGTAATAGTAGAGGTAAAAGCTTGCTAATAATCAGCACTTGCCAAGTGGACATTTTTCATAGAATCAAGGAATGTTAGAATTACGAGGAGCCTTAGATGATGTCGTAGGTCAGTGTTTTGCCTATCAAATGTGATGTCTCCTTTTCATAAAATATTTTATCACCTTCTTACTGTCGTGCAATGAAATCTGTGGAGAAGTTGCATGTATAAGTAGGTTCTGTTAAAACCAATACAAAGATAACAGGAAAATAGTTAAAATAAAATATGAGGTCGGGCGCGGTGGCTCAAGCCTGTAATCCCAGCACTTTGGGAGGCCGAGACGGGCTGATCACGAGGTTAGGAGATGGAGACCATTCTGGCTAATACGGGGAAACCCCGTCTCTACTAAAAAATACAAAAATCTAGGCGGGCGAGGGTGGCGGTGCGCCTGTAGTCCCAGCTTACTCGGGAGGCTGAGGCAGAGGAGAAATTTGTGTAAACCCAGGGAGGCGGGAGCTTGCAGTGAGCTGAGATCCAGCACTGCACTCCAGCCTGGGGCCGACAGGGAGCAGACTCCGGTCTCATAAAAATAATAAATAAAATAAAATAAAATGAAATATATGCCTCACTATATATATAAATGCTCAGAACGTAACTGTACTGAAAGACATGATAAACAAACACGTGGCTATTTGAAACCATTCATGGCTTGACATGCAATTATAATAGTTGGCAAAAGAATCCTGATCCCATCCTGCTATGTTGTTTACTCTGAGTCGAGCAGGATTTGCTGGGTGGGGGAGAGGTATTTTCTGAAGTGGTGGAAATGACTTATGTAAAGCTGGCAAACAAAGGGTACACACATACACAGGAGGTTGAATTCGGAAAATTCAGTTGTTAAAAATTAAATTGCTTTGTTTAAGTTTAAGCTAGAAAGGAGTATCCTAACACTGGCATATAGAAGATTTCAAGCTAGAAAAGGAATGAACAGCAGAAATATTTGAACGTGACAAGAGAACATGGCACAGTTCCTGGATGTGCTGAAAGGGAACCACATCTTTGCCCTGCCCTCCCCTAAGTGCCCATCACTGTGAAATAAAAAATGCTAGGTCTGTTTCCCAAACTACATCCTAAGGTACTGCCTCCGGCTGGAGAACACTGGGCCAAGCCAGTGTCCTTTGGTGTATAGATAAAATCCAAAAGCCTGGATACTTCTGACTTATTGAAGGCCACAGATATGGCATGCATAAGATTCCAGTTCATTTCCACACAAGCCTTCCATGGTGGAACTCGAGGTGTATATGGAGATTCTTAAGCTTTTTTTGGGGTTTAAAAATTTCAGAATTGTGATTTCTTTATTGGATGATTTTTTTTTTTTTTTTTACAATAGGTAATAATGTCGTCTTCACATACCTTTCGTGGTAGCCATCACAGACTCACGTGCTTGGTGATTTTACTGATTGAATTGTTCCCTGGGACATTCACAGGTCCAGTAGTGTCATCTGGCTTTTGCCTTTTTTCCTGTAGTGGTGGAATGCCTAGCTTTTGAGCTGACTAATGGCCCCCAGAAAGAAAATTGGGAGGGAGAGGGAGGCTGTCTGAAACGTGTCATTTTATTTTGGTTTTGCCATTATGAGATCAAATTTATTCTTAATCAGAATCAAAAATCTCCTCACTCGGCTTAATCAGTGTGCTGCCTATTCAACTGGTGAAGGAAGGTGCCATTCTTGGTCTTTTTTTTTTTTTTTTCAGGCCAAAATTAATATTCCTCTGAAAATAGTAAATAGTTTTGAATTTAATATATAAGTTATAAAGATACCTAATTTGCTACGCTGAACTTTATTACATTTAGAAATGATTTTGTTTGTGAGATGTTCAAATTCTTTTAGAATTTTAAATCTGTTAAACATATATTTCAGTGAAGCTATTTTACTTTTTAAATTATACTATCTGTGATGCTTTGATTTCAAGTTATTAAAATTGCATACATCATTGAATTAATGGCAACAGACTTTTCAAAACAATCCATAAATATAATTTGGAATGGGAACGATGTTAAGAGATTGCAATATATATCTTGGTACCTTTGCTATTTTCATGTATTTAAGGTATAGATACTTCCTAGTATAAAAGTCCATGACAGTATTGAAGACATTAATTTTAAAAGAGCAATATTGATGGAAAATCTGAAGTGCATAAAGCTGATTAACTGAAGTATATTTTAATTGATTCTCATGGGAAATATTTAGTTTGTCAACAATTCCTCCATATTCACATAGAGTAGGAATAAATCTTTGAATAGATACATTCAGATAAAGCCCAAAGAAAAATACTCTGTAGTTCAATAAAGAATGTGCCCAAAGAGAAGCAGCCACATTTTCTGAATACCAAGATAGGCACAGAAGCTTTTGAACTAAATTTAATTGACTATTCAAAATCTGAGTACACAATTCGTACAGAAATCCGTGATTCAAGTTTAATTGTTTACTTTGTGGAGTCTTCTGGCCTTTGTTTCTTTTTTCCTCTTGCTACTGGTATTCTTACGGGTGTCTTAGTCAAAGAGAGACAAGTCAACATGATGAAAATGCTGTAACTAGATGAAAATGCTATAACTATAAAATTTTGAAAGTCAAAATTATGTGCTTAAGTCTACATTTTACAGAGCCCAGCCTGCTATCATTAGTATGAGTTTACGTAAATATCATTTAAACAATGAATTCCTTTGGCAATTATCTTCAGATTTTTTCTGTGCCTTTTTCCTTTTAGATTGGATAACTGAGATTGACCATAATAAACCCATGGCAATTCTTCCTCCTAATCTTCATGTAAAGTAACTATATAATCTAGACATTCAATTATTATTTGCATTGTCATGTTTAAAAATTATCCAGTTTAACATTTCTTCAGATAGAATGCATTTATCACCCCAGTAACACAGGACACTATCAGTTATAGAATTGCCTTGTACAAGTGGCTGTAAGAAAGAGACTCAACATACAGTAGATTAAATAAGTGCATTTCTCTCACATAACAATCTGGAGGTGAGTGATCCCAGCTGGAGAGTCAGCTCCATGCCAAGTGGTCATTCAACAACCCAGGTTATTTTTGTTTTACTACTCTTCTTAGGGAGTTAACCTCATCAGCATGCTTGAAACAGGATCAGTGCCAGCTCCACATCCCAATATATGGTAAGGGGGAAAGATGGGGAATGAAGGGCAAGCATTTCTTCTAAGTATGGTCTTTCTTCTGCAGAGTGCACACAGTGTATCGGTGAGGCCTTTCATAGACATGCAACTTTTCCTAGTTGCATAGGAGCCTGGAAAATGGCCAGGGCTAGCTGGCTACACTGTAGTACTATGGAAGAAGGGAGGACTTGGGAAAACATTAACAACCTACCTGCTGAAGTCTAAGAGGGAGGGGTCCTGTCTTGATTTCAATATTATCTTTCAGAATATCCTGGGCTAAGATATAGGAAGATAGATCTTTCCCTCCTTCCTTCCTCGATAAGGATTTGATGAGTACCTACTATGTAGCAGGCATAAAAATAAACTTTGAAGTACATATAAGTGAAGATGTATTATGCCAAAATTGTAGCTGTTTAGAAAATTGTATTTCTTGACTTTATGTATTTAAAATTAATGTTCTGTGTAATGCCATCTAGGCCTAAGTTTTACTTTTCTCAGACCGTGACTCAGTATATTGAGTTTGTCTAGAATGATTTTCCTTTTCAAAAACTTGGCTGTTCATGGGGTTCAAAATTAAAAATAAAATTTAAAGCTCTAAAGTAATTTTGCTTTAAAGCAGATTTTCTCAACCTCAGCACTGTTGATATTTGGGACCACTTTATTTTTTGCTGTTTGTGGGGAGCTGTCCTGTACATGTAAGATATTTAGCGACATCCTTGGTTTCTACCCACTAGATGCCAGTAGCAGCTCTTCAGCTGTGACAACAAAGTCTCTCCATGGGGGACCACATTGCTGCTGCTTGGGAAATGCTGCTTTAAGGAGGTAATACTAGTCAAGGAAAGACTATTTTTAAAACTGATTTTGCTAAAATTGGCCAGGCGCGGCAGCTCACACCTATGATCCCAGCACTTTGGGAGGCTGAGGCAGGCAGATCACTTGAGGTCAGGAGTTCAAGACCAGCCTCGCCAATGTGGTGAAACTCTGTCTCTACTAAAAATGCAAAAATTAGCCAGGCATGGTGGCAGGCAAATTTGGGATGAGGTCCCTGTATTTATGCCTATTAATGCAAACAGTCCACCTGCGATGATACCTTGTTGACCCCCATCCTCTCTATAGAACTGAGCCCACCCACATGCAACAGTGAGCCCTTGCCTTGGGACAGGCAGATTTAATTTGCCAGTCATTATAAGATGTATCTCAGACTGGGCTCGGTGGCTCATGCCTGCAATCCCAGCACTTTGGGGAGCTGAAGCAGGTGGATCACTTGAGGTCAGGAGTTCGAGACCAGCCTGGTCAACATGGTGAAACCCTATCTGTACTAAAAGTACAAAAATTAGCCAGGTGTGGTGGTACACACCTGTAATCCCAGTTACTTGAGAGGCCGAGGCAGGAGAATTGCCTGAACCCAGGAGGCAGAGGTTGCAGTGAGCCAAGATCAAGCCACTGCACTCCAGCCTGGGTGACAGAGCAAGACCCCATCTCAAAAAAAAAAAAAAAAAAAAAAAAGAAAAAAGAAAAACAGAAAAATCTCTTTTTGCTAAAAATAAATGTAAAAACTCTATTCAAATATGTTGCATAATGATACAATGATTTTCTTGAAAAAGTATACCTTTAAACTAAAAGTATTCTGAAAATGCCCATTTTAACAACTTCAGGACACTTTCAAAATGTATTACATATTTTACTATTTAAAATTGAATTACAGTTTCTTGTGCAGAAATTAAATACCTTATTTTTCAAATTAAAAAGCCTTTATAGTTGTATGGTTCAGTGCTAGAGTCTTGACATAGAACAAAGACAATCACTTTAAATAAAATAATAGTTCCACTCTAGTTTTAAAAACAGCTACAGCGTATGCTACAGAGTATTGTGAATGTTTTCCTCATATGACATGTCTGCTAAATCCTGATAAAAGAATAACAATCTGGCTTTTTATTGGTTTCAGCTAAGTAAAACATGCAGTCTTTTGTATTTCAAAATTCTCCTGTGAATGCAGGCATTTGATAGACCAAAACATACTCTTTTTGTGCTGTTCATTATAATTAATGAATGAATTAATTTGCTGAGCAGAGCTGAATTTATGAAAACATAAATTAATTTAAGTTTCCTTTCCTGTCTGTTGAGATAACGCTTTTGTGCCATGCTAGAGAAAGGAAGAAGGGTGTTGACCAGATTTCGTGTTGTTCCTGCTAGCAAATCAGTTTTCAGAAAGAAGAAATAGCTGATGAATTTTAAGTAGCATTGTATTTGTTCCAGCAGGACAAACACTGAAATGAGCAACTTTGATTCTTTACTTCTGGTCAGTTTTTTCTCTGATAAACATTTACCATTACTAAAAAACAAACAAAATATAGAATACCATGCAAAACGTTGCTTTTCCATATATTAGAAAATTTAGGTGATGAGGTCGTGAAAGCAAAATGTTTATGATCACCATTTCTAGCCCATATAATAAGCAACTGAAGTAACTGTGTAGCATCTGCCTGCTGATTATTAATAAGTTATCAAGATATATGTAAGGAGAACAAACTAAAGATGAGGCTTTTCCCAGATCAGTCTCCTACATACCATTTGATCTGTTCTGGTGCAGGATAGAATCAGGGTTACAAATAGGATGAAACAAGGAATATATTTTTGTACACTTCGAACATGATCACAATTGTGGGGACTGTCAGTCTGATTAACAGTTCATTTTTAGAGTTCCATGTGATCTGAAAATACAAGGTATTCCTTTGAGGCATTCTGATTACATTTTAGCCACCTCATCCTGACACTTGGTGGCTAAGCTACAAGTCATGGGTTTTTGCAGAAATTTCTTTTGCCACCTTTATGATGAATTCTATGTTTTGATTATGAGAGGAAACAAGGGTCTGAAGCAGTATGCTCATACAGTATGCAGCATGGTCTTTATTATGTAAATTTTTGCATTTTGTGTGGCATTATTTTCAACTTTGCATAAATAATTCTGTTTGCAACCACCTCTTCACAACCAGTTAAAAGTAAACAAAAAAATGAAAAAAGAAGAGGGTGGTTTTATCATTTTGAACTAAAACAATTTCTTTTCTACAGCCACCTTCATCCATCCCATGATGGTGGGTTAGGCAGTAAACAAGCCAAAATCAAGAAAAGGATAATTCCATTTGGCTCATGCTTTGCAGGAATCCTGAGGTTAACTGCTGTTTACAACAAGCTAGAGTTTTAGCAGGGGATGGAGATGGAATGGGGCTTAATATTGTTGGGTTTTGGTTATATGTCAGGCACTTCATAGGCATTATTTCTTATCCCTATGAAATCTCTTGAGATCAGTGGTAGTACCCCTACTTTAGGAACAGAGAAAGTAAAGCTAATAGGATATTTGCCATTTTCTGTCTGACTCCTAACCTTAGCCCTCACCATGTCTCTCTCCCAAAGGCAACATTAATGAAACTAAGCATTCTCCTAGAGCTGAAAGTTGTCATTTATGGATTCTTTACTTTAATTGCTATGAAGTCTCAGACCATTTCTACACACCTGTAATCAATTGTAAATTTCAAAAGCTGCACAGAAATTGAAGCTACAAAGAAATTGTTAGTCTTGTATGTTTAATCATTCATTTGCTCTTCCCTTGCGATTGAGCACAGGCAATTATAAACAGAAGTAAAGCCTAGAAGATTTCTAAGATCCTTTTGAATGGCAAGAATGATAATGTAGAAGAACATCATTGGTTTTTATTGTGTCCTTATTAATTATCATACTAAAAGCTTGTACTTTTCTGTAATTGGGACATGATTCTGTCATCCTCTGGATGACAGGGAACATGCTGGTGCATGTGAGAATGCTACATGACCTGAGTTTAGGGAAGTGATGGAGATTTCTGAAATACACGAGGACACAATTACTAAGGAACTGGTCTTTCCACCCTGACCATCTTTGCATATTTCAGTCATTAAGTCTGTCTCTTATAGTTGCATTTTGTTTTTAAATTTGTACATCTTTTAGTTTTCATATTTGATCTTTTTTTTTTTTTTTTTTTTTTTTTTTTTTTTTTTTTTTGAAAAAAATAACCGGGAAGAAAATTTAGTCCTTAAAAAAAAATTTGGTT
>NW_016804227.1:1677033-1687313 GCF_001698545.2 Rhinopithecus bieti | reverse complement strand
TTTTGGTTTCGTATCTGCAAAACATCAGCAGGTAGTAAATTGAGTCCTTAAATAGAAATTTGGTTTGGTTTCCATGAAAGGCTGTTGTATGGATTTCCTTGATATTATAAAATTCTTTATTTTTTCCAATCAATAAAAGTTAAAGTGAATTTGTGAGGGTAGAGTATGTAAGCCAGGGTCATGATAGAGGCACTACCTAGGAAGAGTTCAGTATTTTAAGTAATTGATATATTAAAATGCAGATGTGTCATTGGCCTTGTTAGAAAGTTCAGGTTTCCTTTCATGAAGTCTGAATCAACAGAATCTGGTTTTAGATTAGATTATTTAAGACAAACTTTTAAGTAATCCCTACAAGTTAACTTAAGAGTTGATGATTTTCTATTGCTGAGTCTCTTTCCGTGAGTGCCTGGGAATACGTTTTTCATAAAAAGTCTCAAAAGTGTATTGAGCTTCGTTTTGGAGTTTCTTGACAAAATAATGAGACTTGACTGGTGTAACTGAGAAGCAACCTTCCATGATGTCTGCTTGGCTCCATCAGAGGTTCCATGTGTTTTTGTGCCTGTATCGGAATAGTAACAAATTGTGAGTTTGGTTTGGTGGACTGTAGGTAGGACAACTAATGGAAGAGCTTTAGAAACTCTTAATAGATATTGTGAATATGTTAAACTCTTAATAAGTTTAGATTTCAGACAGTTGACAGTTGAGATTCACTATAGGCTCTGAGGTAGGAAACAGATGTGATAAAAACAATGTTTAAGGGAGATTATGTTAACCACTTTTGGAAATAGATTGACAGTAAAAGGGAAAGAAGGAATCTGAGGAAGCAGTTACAGTTGACGTTAATTAAAGTATGGTTCCATGAAGCTCTGAATTCTGGGTGATGGCTCTAAATGTAGGTAATTTGTTGTGTGTGGTGGGGGAGGGGTATTAACAGGACTTGAATAGACAGGAGAGATTGGAAATAAAATTATCTCCTCCAGCATGAGTGCATTATTTTCCTTTATTTCCTCTCTTCTTTTTCTTTTTTTTCTCTGTTTTATTTTCTTTTTTTCTTAAATAGAGACAGGGTCTTGCTATGTTGCTCAGCCTGGACTCAAACTCCTGGGCTCAAGAGCTCCACTTACCTCAGCCTCGCAAGTAACTGGGATTCCAGGTGTGTACCACCATGCCAAGCTTTAGAGTGCATTATTTTCTAACTGGTGACAGCAAATAGTTGTTCCTAATGCAGTTTCTGTGTTAAAGTAGAAACTTTGTTTTTTAAGGACATTGCGTCTATACTCCATGTGAATTCATGCTCAATTAAATCAGGCATTTGTTCTAGTTCTTCCAATGGCCTTTTTAGTGCTTAGCTGTTCAACATTCACCTAGTAAATATTTTCTCAGTGTATATTTATCATATCAGGTGTTGCACTGGGAAGAGAGTGTACGCTAAATAGTCCTGATACTTCTAAAATTTATTGTCTAGTAAAGAACACTAACCATAATAAGTTCCATTTGTGATAAGTGTGACAGTGGAAAAGTACTGGGCTGTTAAGATTATGTACCATGACTGATGTGGTATTTTTCTCAGACCCACTGTGGAGAGGTGTGTAATAGTAGGGCCAAGGTAAGAATACAAAATATTTGCAAAATATTAATATTTATGCTATATCTAATAAAATAAAAATAACCATGTTTCTCTTGTTTGGTCCCCACCTACTTAGGTTTCCCTGGATTTTGTGCAACTCCCTCAAAGTTGTTTTATTTTGTGCAGCTGCTTTGCCATGTCTCTTTTTGATCTCTCCTTATATGCAGATGGTGGCCTCATGAATTTCTTGCTTTTCAAAGTGACTATTAGTCTCTCCTATTTACCTGTCATTCTTTGGTTACTTGAAATTACAAAGCAGTATGACTATTTTGTACCAATGACTGTAGAGGTGGTTTGTTTGTTTGTTTTGTTTTGTTTTGCTTTAAGAAGGGGTCTCTGTCAACCAGGCTGGAGTACAATGGCACGACCATAGCACACTGCAGCCTTGAACCAAACCATGTATATAGGTCCCATCTGTGGTTTGAGGCATGTGCTTAGAGTCTTGGCACATATTCCCCATAGATAAGGGGAGGCTGTTGTATATTCTATTAATCAAACAGTCACAGAACTCAGATTCAAGGTGAAGAGACATAAACCTGACACGGGAGAAATGTTGAAGAATTGGAGGATGTTCTGAAACCTCCAGGAAATAGTTGCCCTTGTTTTCTGAGCCCTGACTGCTAGGCATGCTATTTAGTATTTTATGTGGATTATGTCATTTAACCTTCATGAGTATCCCTGGAAGTAGGTACTGTTGTTATTTCGCTTTAAGGCTCATGGTTAAGGAAAGTGTTCTGTGTCACACAGTTAAGTGAAAAGCCAAAGTTTGGACCCAGGTCTTTCTAACTACAAATGCATCTTCTTAACTACTCTTCTATATAATCTCGTGGAAGAGAGCTAGGTAATAGCTACTAATTATAATGCAGAACTGGCTTATGTAAGTGTTTTAGTAAAGCCCAGAGAAAAGAGTTCTAATGAAGATGAATTATGGATGGCTTCTGGGAAGAGGTGGCATTCTTGCAGTCTTTTGAAGAATGAGTATTTTAATGAGTAGAGCAGTGAGAAGTGTGTTCTGATCAGAAAGAGCCAGAGCACAGGATCTGTGTGTGCTCTGGGCAGAGTGAGGAGGTTATGGATGAAGGCACAGGGGTATGGACTGATGGAGTAGGAGTTCCAACGGGCTCTATCCAGGAGGTTTTGAATGCCAAGCTGAAGCATTTATATGCTTAACCTGATAGGCAGTGCAGAGTCCCTGAAGATTATCAAGCAGGAAAATTGAATGATCTGAGGCTTTTGTTCTCCAAGTGTGGTTTCCAGACCTGCACCATCAGCTTCATCTCATTAAAAATGCAAATTCTTAGAACCCCTACTCTACATCAACTAACTCAGAAACTCTGGGGATAAAGCAAAGTGTTCCATTCCATGTTTCCACAAGTCCTCTGGGTGATTCTGATGCATGCTGAAGTCTGAGAACTGCTGATCCGAAGGATGGTCACTCATAAAGCTGGTGTATTTGTGTAACATCACATCAGGGTGTGTGGTGAAATCGCTGATGCTGATTAGGTCTCAGGGCTGGAAAGGCTTTCTGCTCAGTAAGCAACATGGCCACCAAATTGGTCTAGTCTTTTTCTTTTGCCCGTCTACTTGATGAGAGAAAGAGGCAGTGGCTCTTCTCAGGACAGCTTTTTCAAAAGCCATCAGCAAGTGCCTCAAAATGACTCAGCCTGGAAACTTTTTTTAAAGAAGCCTGTGGAAATAGCACTAAAGGAGCTTTCTTGAATTGTTGGATTAAAAAAAAAAACATGAATTATTAAGACATTAAGAATTGTATGCAATCAACTGATTGCTATTACAGTTGATGTAATTATTCACTTACACCTCTAATGGTTTCACATAGGAATTGAAGTGGTTTACAGGAAGAAAAACAGCAAAATGGGAAAATGCAAGTCTATAAAAATTAGGGACTAGAACAGTGGTTTACAAACCTTTTAATAATAATACCTCTTCTTCTAATGAAATCTTGCTTGAGTCCCAGTACATAAACCAGAAGCTGAGCTCTTGGGTTGGAGCAAATGATTAGAGTCCTAAGTTTCCTGAATCAACTAAAAGAGAAAATAAAATAGGAGCAGCTTGAGTTACCCATGATTTGTTGTTGTTTATAAGGTAGAAAAAAGCTGTAGCAATTATTTGCTCAGGGAAGGAAAACTTTTCCTGATACTGGGCTCTAAAGTTTTTCTTCTCTGCCTCCTCAAATTGGAGGTATTGGGTAGTGTGGTCATGTGTTCCACAATATCAACCTAAAACTGAAATGGTTGGGTGTAAATGGGTGCTTTTGCCTAAAATTTATTGACATAAGTGAGAGGCAGGATGCTTGGGCAAAGTAGCTGGGGTGGAAGTGATCAGGTGGGGTGGTGAGGCGCAGGTGGGGTGGTGAGGCGTGGGCAAGACAGTGGGGTTTAGAGAGGGATGGGCACCGCAGCAGGGTGGTCTGCTGTGAACTGGATCTTCAGCAGATCATCTCAGGAAGCAGATGGGCTGTGTGACCTTCAAACCATTTGCCAGTTTGATATCATAACACTTGCTATTGTTCCTTATTTAATCATTTTATGTACATGTTTTCTAGACTGAACAAGTATTCAAACATGGTTAGGCAGGTCGGGCGTGGTGGCTTATGCCTGTAATCCCGGCACTTTGGGAGGCTGAGGCGGGTGGATCATGAAATTAAGAGATCTAGACCATCCTGGCTAACATGGTGAAACCCTGTCTCTGCTAAAAATACAAAAATTAGATGGGCGTGGTGGCACACGCTTGTAGTCCCAGCTACTCAGGAGGCTGAGGCAGGAGAATCACTTGAACCTGGGAGGCAGAGATTGCAGTGAGCCAAGATTGCTCCACTGCACTCCAGCCTGGTGACAGAGCAGGACTCTTGTCTCAAAAAAAAAAAAAAAAGGTTAGGCAAAGAAGATCTATAAAAATTTGAACATGGAACAAAAGCATGGAAAACAGTTATATCAGTGCAAATAATTTTGGCTTATAACACTCTTTGTCAGAATGTATGATGACTGCTTATAACACAAATTATGTTATGAATTTATGAATATACTTTGTAGTTCTTAATAGTTTAAGTACTGGTAGTTGATAGTAAATAATATTTTTCTATAGCCCTGAAATAATTTGGCAAGTTATTTTCTCTAATCAACTTATTTCAGTGTAGAACATTCTTTTTCTTTGGAGTCTTGCTCTGTTGCCCAGGCTGGAGTGCAGTGGCGTGATCTTAGCTCACTGTAACATCTGTCTCCTGGTTCAAGCAATTCTCCTGCCTCGCCTCCCAGGTAGCTGGGATTACAAGCGTGCACTTCCACACCCAGCTAATAATTTTTGTATTTTTATTGGAGACAGGGTTTCGCCATGTTGCCCAGGCTGGTCTTGAACTCCTGGGCTCAAATGATCTGCCAGTCTTGGCTTCTTAAAGTGCTGGGATTACAGGTGTGAGCTACCACGCCCGGCTCAGTTTTCTGCATTTTTGCTTTTAGACTTTCCAACTCTCTTTATTGTCGCACTTTTCATTGCTTTGAAAACCAGCTTGTGCATTCTTTTTTTTTTTTTCTGGATGCCCCTGAAATGATTTAAAATGTTAGAAGCATGTTGGTAACCCTGTAATCTAAAATTTTGTTATTTAGCTCCTCTTCCTGTTGGTGAATTAAATGTGGATTTTTGCAGGGCATTGTTGCTCTTTCTGTGGTGTCTCTTAACAGTCTCAAAATTGTCTCTAAGTCAATTTGTCTTTACATTGTAACTAACCAAGTGTAACTTCTGGTAAACATTCACTACCATTTTTTCTTCATAACAAGTTAAGCCACCCCTTTAACATGAGAGTATACACACACACACACACACACACACACACACATACACACATACATACACACACACACTATATATTTTAGTCACAAGTTGACATTAAATTATATAAATATTAGCTTAAGGAAAAAAGTCACAATGTTTAAGAAGCCAGTTTTTAGATCTTAATACATTTAACTAAGGAATGAAGATGGTTAGATAGTAATAATAATGGAACAACTTTTAACATTTTTGTTAGTAATTATAAATATGAGAATTGAGTTTATAACAGTTTTGTAAAATATAACAATTTGATTTACAGGCAATTCAAATGTTTCTTCATTAATCCTTTTCTTAACTGTGTAAATAGCATTATGTGATATTTTAAAGTATATTTCTTTTTTTTTATTTTTCTTTTGGTACATGAACAATGACTCTGGGTCTTTGTGGGATTAGTCTCTCTCCATGGGTTATTTTTTCTCACTAATAACAGAGTTCTAATTCTTTATGTACCAGAAAGTTGTACTTCCTTTTCTTAATGGAAACATATATCATTTGATTGTTAAATTACTGACTTTAAGATTTACCCATAAACCTAACACCATAACATAATTGTAAACAAGTTATACAACAGTTTTGTATTTCTCATTTCTTATTAAGCATTTTAACTATTTTTAGTGTTTCTAGTATAATAAATTATAACCTTCTTGACTATACAGTATTTCACATGGTTGAAGAACCAAAACCTTATTCTTCTTCTATATTCTGTCATCAGCTGTTTTTCCGTTAGCTATTAGTAGGGATGGTATTCAAAATATTTAACAGGGCCGGGCACGGTAGCTCACACCTGTAATCCCAGCACTTTGGGAGGCCGAGGCGGGTGGATCACGAGGTCAGGAGATCGAGACCATCCTGGCCAACATGGTGAAACGCCGTCTCTACTAAAAATACAAAAAATTAGCCGGGCGTGGTGGCAGGTGCCTGTAGTCCCAGCTACTTGGAAGGCTGAGTCAGGAGACTGGCATGAACCTGGGAGGCGGAGCTTGCAGTGAGCCGAGATCGCGCCACTGCACTACAGCCTGGGTGACAAAGCGACACTCCGTCTCAAAAAAAAAAAAAAAATTAACAGAAACCACACAGGCAGCAGTAAGTCAGAAAGGATGCTTAAAATACCAGGACAGATCACATTCATTACACCATCTTGATGTGTACTGGCTGAACCACGACCCTTGCTGTGGATATCCTTTGGTAATCTTTTAATTTTGAAAACCCTCCATAGAGAAGCACAGCCCAGTCAAATGTATTTGCTTATAAAAACCTGTGTCATCTTAATGAGCACTGGTAGTGCCTGCTAGAATTTAGGGCAGCCTGAAATGTGTAATTTAGGTAGGTACAATTTTAAATGACATAATCTGCAAGATATTTTAATAGTTGTGCTATTTAAGATACTTTTTTCCTAATTTTTAATGTAATAAATGTTCTTCATTGAATATCTTCAAAGACACAAAGAGGAAATTTTCCCATCACTCAGAAGTAACCATTTTTCTCTGCATTAATGAACACATATAATACAGATCTCTCAAAAATGGGAACATGCTCTACACAGTAATTTGTGCAGCCTGTTTACATTCTTAATATATTGTGAGTGAATATATCCCCAGCTATTCTTCAACTTTGAGATTTTCAATCACTGTGTATCATTTATTTACTGAAACCTCAGTTTTTGGAGATCTTCTTACCCATGTTAGACCCCATGAACTATTGCTGCAGTTCCTCCTTTGCAAATGCCCCCCAATTCCCTTGGTCCTCACTTGGCAAAACCCTGGTGCTGGTGAAGTTAAACTCTCTGCCTACCTCACGCCCACACCAATAGGCTTGCACAAGACTGGAGAAAAACCATCCAGCCTTGCTGACTGCCCTCACTTTAAATTCACCATGTCCTCCTGTTGGTCCTTTTTGTTGTCTTTAGGGATAGGATATACCTTAAATCCTACTGCTTCACCCGGTCTCCACTGACCCCAACCTGTATTAGTTTCCTATTGCTGATACAACAAATTATCACAAACATCCTGGCTTGGAAAGAACACAGATTTATTATCTTGCAGTTCTGGAGGTACAAGTCTAAAATGAGTCCTCAGGGCTGCATTTCTTCTGGAGGTTCCATGGGAGAATCCTTTTCCTTGTCTTTTCCAGCTTCTAGAAGCTGGCTGCATTCCTTGGCTTATGGTCCCTTCCTCCCTCTTCAAGGCCAGCAGGGTAGCATGTTCTAGTATCTGTCCCTCCCGCAGAGTCTGTCTGTCCCTGTCTCTCTCTCCTTTCTGCTTCTCTCATCATGCCTCTTTCTCTGACTCCCAGGCTCCTGTCTCCCTCTTATGATGACCTTTGCTGTTACATTTGACCAACTCATATCTGGGATAGTCTTCCCATCTCGAGATCTTTAATTTAATCATGTCTGCAACATCCCTTTTGCCATGTAAGGGAACATATTCACCGGTCCCTGGGATTAGGATGTGGACATCTTTGGGGGCCATTATTCTGCCCACTGCAACCCTCTTGTCTGAATTATTTTAATACCTTCCTAACCAGTCCTCCCACTTGTGTAGCTGCCCCACTCCAGTTTCTGTTTTCCATAGCCATCAAGTTATCCTGTTAAAACAAGAGTGGGATCATGTCCCCTTCAACTCACAGCCTTCAGTGGCCACCATCTTGCTCGGAGTAAAAAGCCAAGGCCTTTCTGTGGCCTTAAGGCTGCATAATCTACCTCCCTTGTGTTTCTGAATCACTTCTTAGCATCATTCCTGTTCTTCTACAGCCCTACTGGCCCCCTTGCCTGTTCCCCCCCTGGAGCTTTTGTGTTTGTTTTCTCTGTCTGGAAAGCTCTCCTAAATGGACCTGTAGCTCCTTCCCTCACCGTTTTAGATGTTTGCTGAAATGTCATCTTAGTGAGGCTTTCTCTGACCATCTATTTAAAATGGGCACTCCTGCCTATACCATATGCAATCTCCATCCTTTCTTGCTTTATTTAGCTCCAATACCTTTATCACTATCTGATATGTAGTCATCCCTCAGCATCAGTGGGGATTGGTTTCAGGACCCCCGGAACACTGGAATCCACAGATGCCCTGATATAAAATGGCGTAGTATTTGCATGTAACCTACACATATCCTCCCATATACTTTAAATTTTCTCTATAATATTTAAGTCAGTGTAAGTGCTATGTAAAATGTTGTTAATACTGTATTGTTCAGGGAATAATTACAAGAAGTCTGTACATGTTTAGTACAGATTGCAACCATTCTTCTCTCCCCGTCCCCAAATATTTTCGATCCTCAGTTAAATCTGTGAGTGTGAATCCCCAGCCTATGAATACAGAGGGCTGACTATACTATATATTTTTATGTGTTTATTGTTTGTTTTACTTTTCCCACTAGGATGTAAGCTCCATGAGAGCAGGAATTTTATTCTCTTCACTGCTCTGTTGTACCTGGCTCAATAAGTATTTGCTGAATGAAAGTATTTAGATTGACTCCAAATTTTCCTTGTTAAATATAGATGCATCTTTATATCATGGAGTTTAGATTAATGAATATTGTATAGACATAGAAATAATTTCTTGCTTTTGTCTTTTTTGTGTTATACAGAAACATCCATTTTCTGATTTTAGGTGAATACATTTTTTCTATCTCTATTTTCTTTTTCCATAGATGAAACTGGAGCCAGTGGGGAGGACACTTTTTATACATTACCTACTTCTGTTGTTGGTTGAGTATATGTTTCTATGGACCCTGTAGTACTTTACTATACTTTACAGTGATGGATTTTCTTTTCTTTTTTTTTAATGCAAGACTATTTTGCCAGGCACAGTGGCTCATGCCTGTAATCCCAGCACTTTGCGAGGACAAAATGGGTAGGTCACCTGAGGTCAGGAGTTCAAGACTGGCCTGGCCAACATGGTGAAACCCCGTCTCTACTAAAAATACAAAAAATTAGCCAGGCGTGGTGGCAGATGCCTGTAATCCCAGCTACTCAGGTGGCTGAGTCAGGATAATTGCTTGAACTTGGGAGGCAGAGTTTGTAGTGAGCCGAGTTTGCACCATTGTGCTCCAGCTTGGGCAACAAAAGCGAAACTCTTTCAAAAAAAACCCATTTTTTAGAGCAGTTTTAGCTTTATAGAAAAATTGAGTAGAAAGTAGAGAGGGTTCTCATGTGCCACCCTCCACCAATTTCCTCTATTATTAACCTATTTTTTAACCCTATAGTACGTAGAGTGGTTACTAGTTAGTGTGGTGCCATGAAGCCTGGAAGAGCTTGTGAGAAACTGGGGTTCAACTCAGGAGTCCCTTTTTCCAGGCGTCTCTCTCATGCTCTCCCCCAAGCCAGGGAACTGCTGTTTCTTTTGTCTCTAGGTTCTAGTGTGTTTCTAGTAGCATCCCTGGTGTTTGCTGTCCTGATTGTGGATTCTGATGGCAACTTCCTCTGGTTGTTACTGTTCCATTTTTTCTCTTTTATGTTTTGACTTTCCATTCTTTTTAGTACCTCATCTTTTCAGCCATCATGAAAAGAGAAGTAATCTTTTATCTGATGACACCAGTTAGTAGTGTCTCTGCCTGTTTAATCATGCGTTCATCACACCTATTTAATTCCCCTGCATTCCTATGCACACAATTTCTGAGGGGGGAGAAGAGATTTAACTGAAAGGTCATAACTTTCTATCTGAGACGAATTTTATCTTTGGAGAGGTACGGGGAAGACCCTTCGGGTCCCGAGGCAACCACCATATTGGGATTTGATGTGTGGGGGATGCTGTACTTTCATTAACTTTCTGGTACATGTGTGTGTGTGTGTGTGTGTATAAAACTCTTCATATATATA
>NW_016804227.1:1667187-1676702 GCF_001698545.2 Rhinopithecus bieti | reverse complement strand
ACACACACACACACACACATATATATATATAACTCTTCATCCTCTATAGCAAAGCTGATACAAGGCTAAAATGTTCCAAATGGTTTAATGAAAGGATGGAGATGAAAGGAAAAAAAAAAAGACAGAAAGTAGAGTCTAGGCTCTCAATCCTGGACTCAGGATTCAAGATTCCCAAAACCCTACCAAGTAGCCCATAAGTTCAAAACAATTTTCTTAATAATAGTAAACATTATTTTCTTTTTTTCACTCTCATTTCCCATATGTATACATTGGCGCTTTCCAGCGGCTACAGTGACAGATGATTTTTTAACAGCTCAGATGAAGAGGCAGATACTAGACTCCAGATGTCTTCTGTGAGGCCAGATAGTAAAGAAATTTGCAGAAATACAAAACAATGCCATTCTTCTCACTTATTTTGATTTGGAAAATATAGTGCTTTTTTCCATAAATATGTTGTTGAAATTAACACATAAATGGGTTTATAATTATTTTAAAAATAATGCATTGATATAAAATTTCTCAGTTTTACTATTTAATAAGATAACTAGCAATAGCTGTAACCCACATAAACAAAATCTCTGTGTTTTCAATAATTTTTAAGAGCATAAAGGGGTCCTGAGACTAGAAAGTTGGAGAACTGCTTAATTTGGCTTTTGAAGTATAACTGTGTTCCACTACCCAGACCCATTCTTCCTCCAGACTCCATGCTGGGCTATTTCAGTCCCTCATGAGAAGATGAGCAGTCTCTCTACTTCAAGTTTGCCCTCACCATTCAGATTTCTGCTGGGGAACATAGCTTTTCCCGGTGATACTGGAAATAATTGCCTACAGGAGAGACCCAGACTTCTTCCTGAAGAGATAATACTCATATGCTTTGCAGCCACAGCAAGCTAACTATATCACAAATGCATGTGTGCTTTACAATAAAGCACTTGTGTGGTAATGGTTTACATGTATGGAGAGGATATTGGAGGAGGCAGGGAAAGAATTTTTGTTGTTGTTGTTAAGATAGTGGCTCAAACCCTGTCACCCAGGCTGGAGTGCAGTGACACAAACATGGCTGAATTGCAGCCTCAATCTCCTTGGCTCAGATGACCCTCCCCAGGTGGCCTCTCCAGTAGCTGGGACTACAGGCATGCCCCACTGCACCTGGCTAATTTACGATTTTTTTTTTTTTTTAGTTTTTATTATTTTCCTGACCCCAACTTGGTGCTGGGGATGCTCACAGATATCAGAAATATCCCCTTACTTTTCAACTTTTTTTGGACAGGACTGTTGGTTGTTACCAAGTGTCCTGCTTTTCCACAAAAGATATTTTTCTCCCTTGTAGGCTATTTCTGGAACTAGCAATGATTCAGAAGCCCATGGGTTCAATAAAACCATGAGGCTCAGTTATTGTTTTGTACTTTGCAGCCTTCAAAAACCTTTAAAATATACCCTAAATATTTATGGATTGTTTGAACGGTGTGCATGTGTGTATATGTATATATTTGTGCATGCATACATAGAAACGTGTGTATTTATTAATCTATATACCCCATGTAAATTTGGAGTAGTGAATCTTGCAAAATCAGGAAAATAATTTCAGTCTTTAGACATTTATGTTAACCAGATTTGATTATTTGGTAGTTTATTGTTATTAGGGAGAGTTATAGTCATAAAAAGTTTTATAGATAAAGCCTACTTTAAAACTGTTTGGGAGAAATTTTGGAGGAGTAAAGGTGAATTACGCCATGGGGCCCTGTAGATGATGATAAAGCTGAAGTAGGGAGCTGGAACAATGTGTGCAGAGTTCTGAAAGCTGGTCAGGACCACAGCAGGAAGTAGAACTAAAACTGGGCTCTGGTTTCCTGCCATTCTTCAGTCTGGAGTCAGAGATTTGACCTTGATTCTTCCTTTGACAGAAGTAGCACTTTTATTAAATTCCCCATGGGACTGAAATGCTCCTAAGAATCAATTAACAGAAAGTACCTGTATTAAAATGAATAGTCCACTAGCATATTAAATCTAACAATTTGTCACATTACAAGTGTGTTGAAGTTTTCTATTGATTATGATCCCTTAGCTATGACTAGAGGATTTTGCCAAATTATTAGATGCATTGTTAAGGCAATTCTGTGGTTCTGACACAGGGCTTAGGAACTAAAGTCCAGACTGCCATTATTGGCTGTGTGAAGTTAGGACATTTAATCCTGTTCTTTAAATCTCAGTTTACTACTCTGACTAATGGCATATAAAGAGCTATCTTAACATGATTGTCAGGATTCAATGAGACTACATATATAAACTCGGATAGTTGTAGGTAACTCCTGATGACTGGGTGCTTATCTGCCAGACAGGTGAGGAGAACACACTATGAAAATAATTATAAACTGTGATGAAATTCTGTACTAAGAAAATTACAGGCAGGTTCCTACTTTAGGTAGGGTGGTTGGGGAAGGCCTTAACTTGAATATTAATGTTTCTAGGAAAGGACCTTAAACCTGTGGAAATTGCACTTTGGAGGATTTTTTAAAAGATTTTTAAAAAATTCTTTGGAGAATTTTGTTTAAAAGCCCTCTCCCTTTGCAATGTTACTATACATTATTAAACAAAAATGTGGAAAACCCTTTGAAGAAATGAAGAAATTCCAAATAATGAAATGGTACCGTGGTTTCCAGCTGCAGATACATAAAGGCATATTATTAAAAAGATTAATAAGAACAAGCCCAGGAAACTATAGTAAATCCTGAAATCTTTATTTTAGTGCAGGTTTCTATCCATGTTTCATATGCCACTATTTGTATTAACATTTTTGTAAAGGCAAAATCAAAGGTGATATATGACTTGCCCTCATAGATTAAAAAATGGAGATTTTGGAGATTCATCCATCTCAAATCTTCCAAGCTGGATCATTTGTTAAATAGCTGGTCAGTTGTAAAAATGACTGAATTCATGTCTATTAATTTTTTGAATATCTGAGGTAGGTTTTACAGATTCAGCCTGTGATTAATGCTGAGTTACTCTGTTAATGAATTTTTTAAAAATTTTCTCTCCTTTTTCTTTATAGTAACAAATAATGTCTAAAGAGAAGAATTGGCTGTAGTCTTAAGTTATCCCCCCAAACAAGGTGTCACATAACCACATTAGACTCCTTGATGATATTAGCATTAGAGACCATGCTCATGTTTTGTGCCATGCATTCTTTATAACAGGCTCCATTTTATGAAATCAGAAATTGAACCTCAGCAGCCAAACCCTCCACATGGTCTTAGTGGCAGAAATACCATCTTTGGAGTCAGAGTTTAGTGTGTTTTTTCCTGGTGATTGCTAATACGAAAGATGGGCTCTGCTACTTGGGGAGGGTTTTACGGAAAGCATTCAAATATTCAGTGCTGCCTAGCAACTTGGTAGGTAGTACTTATCTCTAGGTGAAGACTATCTCATCTCAGGAGATTACATCCTGGAGGCTAATGTTTCATGTATCTGTGGTCACGTAAGAAACTACACCATCCTGGCTAATACGGTGAAACCCCGTCTCTACTAAAAAATACAAAAAACTAGCCGGGCGACGAGGCGGGCGCCTGTAGTCCCAGCTACTCGGGAGGCTGAGACAGGAGAATGGCGTGAACCCGGGAGGCGGAGCTTGCAGTGAGCTGAGATGCGCCACTGCACTCCAGCCTGGGCGGCAGAGCAAGACTCCGTCTCAAAAAAAAAAAAAAAAAAGAAACTACACCAACCAGTTTTGTGGCTTTAACCAGTTTTGTAGTTTTAACCACCAATTTTGAGGTTTTAACCCATGAGTGATTAACTCTCAGATCTCTGTCTCCGGGGGTTGGCTAGTGTAAGGGATAGGGTAGTAGGTAGTGAGGCCACAAATGCAGGTGGAAGCCAGATGACGAAGGGTACTGCAGGTTACACTGTCAGGTGGATGTCACTTTTCTAGGGTATCTGAGCCATCCTTCATAGACAGGTATGGGTTGAGCATCCCTAATCTGAAATTCAAAGTGCTCCAGAATCCAAAACTTTTTGAGCACCAACATGATGCCACAAATGGAAAATTTTATACCTGGCCTCATGGGAGGATCACAGTCAAAACACAAAACTATGTTTCATGCACAAAATTATTAAAATACAAAGTTACCTCTAGGCTATGTGTGTAAGGTGTATGTGACACATAAATGAATTTCTTATTTAGACTTGGGTCTCATCCCTAAGACATCTTATTATGTACATGAAAATATTTGAAAATCTGAAAAATCTGAAATTCAAAATAATTCTGGTTCCAAGCATTCTGACTATGGGATCCTCAACCTGTAGTTGGTATTGTCTTAATTGAGAGAGGCTGGCTAGGGCAAATGACAGGGAGGAAGAGAGAGCAGAGAAGGTAGCAGGGGTATACTGAGAGAGAGGCAGAAATCAGAAAACAATCTGCAAAGAATGCTGTCCAAGTTAGTGGTAGTGAGAAAAGTAGTAAAAGTTTATTAGGTTGGTAGATGTTAGCAAGTGAACGTTGTGTTGTTATTGGTGGTTTTGTTGTTGTTGCAATAGTCTGGCATTCAATGGCATTCAATGGCTTAGGGAAGTTTTTGGTTGCAAATGGCAGAAACCCTTACCTCCCGAGAGCTATATTGGCTGATGTAACTGAAAAATTACAGGACTAAGTCTAGCTTTTGGGTTTGGCTAAAAATAAGGGCTCAAATGATGTCAACCAGAACTCAATCTCACGCTCCTTGTCTCTCAATCCTGATTTCTTTTTTTTCTTTTTTTGAGACGGAGTCTCACTCTGTCATCCAGGCTGGAGTACAGTGGTGCCATCTCAGCTCACTGCAAGCTCCGCCTCCTGGGTTCATGCCATTCTCCTGCCTCAGCCTCCTGAGTAGCTGGGACTACAGGTACCCACCACCATGCCTGGCTAATTTTTTGTATTTTCAGTAGAGATGGGGTTTCACTGTGTTAGCCAGGATGGTCTCAATCTCCTGACCTCGTGATCCTCCCGCCTCGGCCTCCCAAAGTGCTGGGATTACAGGCGTGAGCCACAGTGCCTGGCCTCAGTCCTGATTTCTTTGGGTTAACTCTGCTCAGGCAAAACACTGACTCTGGATTCTCTGAAAAGTACAACATTGGTAGAATTGGATGGTGATATGGTTTGACTGTGTCCCCACCCAAATCTCATCTTGAATTATAGTGCCCATAATTCCCACGTGTTGTGGGAGGGACCCCACTGGAGATAACTGACCCGGGGGCGGGGGGTTCCCCCATACTGTTCTGCTGGTACTGAATGAATCTCACAAGATCTGATGTTTTTATAAAGGGTTTCCCCTTCACTTGGTTCTCATTTTCTCCCCTGCCTGCTGCCATGATTATGAGGCCTCCCCAGCCACGTGGAACTGTGAGTTAATTAAACCCCTTTCCTGTATAAATTACCCAGTCTTGGGTGTGTCTTTATTAGCACAGTGAGAACAGACTAATATAGACACTTAAGGTATTTTGTACAAGAGTAACACATTTCTTAACCCCCCTCTCAATCAGTATTCTTAAAGACCACTCTCTTCAGTTTTTTTTTTTTTGTTTTTTTTTTTTGAGATGGAGTCTCACTCTGTTGCCCAGGCTGGAGTGTAGTGGTGCAATCTCAGCTCACTGCAAGCTCTGCCACCTGGGTTCACACCATTCTCCTGCCTCAGCCTCCTGAGTAGCTGGGACTACAGGTGTCCACCACCATGCCCGGCTAATTTTTTGTATTTTTCGTGTTAGCCAGGATAGCCTCGATCACCTGACCTCGTGATCCGCATGCCTCGGCCTCCAAAATTGCTGGGATTACAGGCGTGAGCCACCGCTCCCGACCACTCTCTTTAGTTTTATAAAAAGAAACATGGGGTGGGAAGGGACATGAAATGCTAACAAGGTAGCAACAGTTCTTAATTTACTACTCCAAGAATGGGCTTGTGTTTAACACTTGAGGTAGCATGAGAAGGTGGAAACAACTGTCTTGGTAATGAAGCCTCCTCTGTCCAGTCCTCCAGCTCAGACTTAGTCTGAGTGGTAGTTCATAGGGAGATGTCAATTATCCTATTCTCTCTTCTTGAAAGTGACAGAACTCGTCACTTTTCCTTGTGTCAGGCAATGTGCCCTGTGCTGTACATTACTTCTTTAAGCCTTACAGTAATCCTGTGACTTCGGTATTAGTTGTAGGTATTATTACTAATATTAGATATTACCTAGTTTACACATGAGAAACTGAGGCTTAGAGTGGTTAGCAACTTGGCAGAGATCACAAAGCTAGGAACTTTAGAGCCAAACTCAGATCTAGGCAGTTGAAAACCAGAGCCCCCATTATGGACTGAATTATGTGGCTCTGTGTCCTTATAATCTCGTCTCTTTCCAGATGCACCACCAGACCCTCTGGCTTTAATCAAGACAAGCATGTGTTAAAAGGAAAACTTCAAACAAATTACATTTAACAATTCAATTGAGCAAAGAATGATTCTCAAATTGGGCAGCCCCTGAACCAGTATAGGTTTGGTACAACTCCAGAGTGGCCACATGGCCGATAACATTTATGGACAGAAAAAGGAAAGTGACTAGAGAGAGAAAAGGGAAGTGAGGGAAACAGCTGGAGAGGTTACAGCTGAGTGTTTGCCTTATTTGAATTTGCTTCTAACCGTTGGCCCCCTGTGGTTGACTGAAGTTTGGCTGCTGTGATTGGCTGAGCCTTGGCTACTTGTTAGAGAAGTAGGTTCCAGTCTGTTTACACATTAAGTGGGGTCACAGTTCACTACATACAGAGAAACCTTTAGGCTGAACTTAAAACATGCAAGATGTCAGCTTTGGGCCAAACTTAATGAAACATGAGTTAGTGTGCATATCTTTCATGTGGACAAGACACACTGATAATTCACCGTGCCATCCTTAGGGCTCAGACAGAGGCTCATTCTTATTTCTGCAAACACTTTTAAACTGCAGCTTCAGCTGTCTCCTGTGGGAGGCTTAGTGTTGAGAGCATCCATTCATGTGTGGCAGCTGAGCTGCTTAGGTTTAGAATTCCACCTACGGAGGTGTGCACTGCAAGCTGTTTTTGCTTTTATTGATGCTGGCAATTATCTGAAGAGTATAGGAAAATTGGAACACTGCTGCATCATTTCGAGGCATTTCCAAGAGGCAACTCAAAGTAAACAAGTGAAACCTGAAGCATTTTTCTTGTGTAGCTTTTGAAGGACCAGAATTATTTTGTTTTGAGTAAGTAAACCCAACCTAGCACCTTTGGTGTGGGCTAAAGAATTAGTACATGCATTTCTATCCCTACGTTTAAACAAAATAGGATAAATTATAAAATCTCATCACTTCTTGAAAGCAATATTGAATGTTCTAAATGAGATTTCTCTAAGTGTAAAATGGAGAAGTTTATGACTCGCACTAAAAAGTAAAGTGTGTTCCTTTATCAATACTAAATGTATTAGAGTTCTTTTAAAAATGACTTAGGTACGTATTCTTTTCTTTATTTACTTACCTAGAATTCTAACAATTTAAGATTTAAATACTAAACTGCCATTCTTGAGAATGAAGAGAGATTAGTTTGTTTAGATCTGCACTTTCCCATCATCTCCTAACTGGGGTGAGTTGTAAAGGAGTCATAAATAGGGAGAAAAAATGATAATAGCATAAGTTCTCAGTTAGTTTAGAGTCAGATTGTCTTCTCTGTGTTTTTTTGCAGGTATTGTATTGCAAATTCCAAAATTGTATCACATACCCTTAGTCAAATATACATTTGAAAATACATCCCAGGCCTGGCGCGGTGGCTCACACCTGTAATTCCAGCACTTTGGGAGGCTGAGGTGGATGGATCACCTGAGGTCAGGAGTTTGAGACCAGCCTGACCAAAAAGGTGAAACCCCATCTCTACTAAAAATACAAAAATTAGCCGGGCATGGTAGCAGGTGCCTGTAGTCCCAGCTACTCGGGAGGCTGAGATAGGAGAATTGCTTGGATCTGGGAGGCGGAGGTCGCAGTGAGCCAAGATCATGCTACTGCACTCCAGCTTGTGCAATGGAGTAAAACTTCATCTCAAAAAAAGAAAGAAAAAAGAAAGTATGTTCCAAAGTGAATGTATTTTACTGGTGAAGCCACCATTAAGATGTTGTCTATCTATCTATATATTTTTTAAAGGACTGTGAGTAAGCAGCATCTAAGTTTATTACTGATTAACATTTTTTTTCTTTCAGCTGAGAAATTCTTAATTGAGAAGTTCTATTTCAGAGCAGCAAGGCTGATCATTAAGTACTGCTCAGTACTGACATTAGCAATGGACACTTAAACTAAATTGAAGAATTCATTGAGTGCTTGTTGTGTACTAGGTAAAGTGCTCACAATGAACATGAGTATGGCTTGGTCTCTTTTTTGTAGCTCCCAGCCCAGCCTTGGAAGACAGAGAGGAGGTGGAATTGCATGGAATTGCAAACAGATAACTAGGTTGTAGTGGAATACGAAGAATTTAGTGAGGAGCTATGTACAACATAATGGTGATCAGGGAGAATGGGCTCAGCATTAGGGTGGTTAGCAAAGGCTTTTTAGAGAAAGACAAACTAGACACTATTGCTCTTGAAGGATGGATGCAACTCAGCAGCTACACGTACACAGGCATGAAACCACATGGCGAACTCAGGACTCAAAATTGTTCTGTATCTGGAACTTGTTTTAAAATGCACTCAGGCTTTGTTTTAGTCAGATAAGACAAGACACACACAGAAATGACTGTCATGAAGGAAGACCTTTTTATTATCAGAGATAGATAGAAACAGGAGGCAAAAGATGCCAATAGGACCGTGCGGGGAAGCACCAGGGTCGGTCAGTAGGCAGAGAGAGTGAGGAGACGCACGGGCCAGCGCCTTATTGTGGTTTCCATGGGAAGGAAGGAGTGAGGCAGGGGAAAGCAGGCTTGAGATTAGCTAGTTTGAATAATTTCAGCAGGCTCCTGGGCTGTAGGGCCTGCCTCTGGATATGGGACTTATGGGATACCTGGACCTGAGGGTGATTAGTGCAGGGAGGTAGTAGCTTGATGTATGAGTTCCATGAAAAAAAATGTTGATGGGCTAGATGCAGTGGCTCATGCCTATAATTCCACTACTTTGGGAGGCCAAGGTGGGTGGATCACAAGTTTAGGAGTTTGAGACCAGCCTGGCCAACATAGTGAAACCCTGTCTCTACTAAAAATACAAAAAGAAATTAGCCGGGCATGGTGGCAGGTGCTTGTAATCCCATCCCATCTACTCAGGAGGCTGAGGCAGGAGAATTGCTTGAACCTAGGAGGCAGAAGTTGCAGTGAGCCGAGATTGCGCCACTGAACTCCAGACCCTGCGACAGAGTGAGACTTCATCTCAAAAAAAAAAAAAAAGGTTGATGAATGAAGGGCTGTAGATTGATTGGTAGTCATTTGCTGTCTCTAAGAATTGGTTTCCCTGGAAAAGACAATCTCTCCCTAGTCAGTGATATCTCAGATAGTAGAGCATCAAGAATACAGAAAAATATATATATATATATAT
>NW_016804227.1:1650832-1666954 GCF_001698545.2 Rhinopithecus bieti | reverse complement strand
TATATATATATATATATATAGTTAATACAAAACTTTGCAGGGAGAAAGGAGATGAGTGGTAGTATGTAAAAAAAAAAATGAGAGTAGAGAGAGAATAAAGATTCAGATCATGGAAGAACTTGTTTGGTGAGGGTTTGGGCTGTATTATTAAGTATTGGAGAACTCTTGACAGATTTGGAGAAATACGGTAATACCTTTGACCTACGTTTGAGGGCAGTCCCTCTTAGCGGAGAGGAAGGTTGACTGAAAGAGTGTTAGGTCTGAAGACGTAGGGACTGAGCAGGAGGCAGCTGAAAGTGTCAGTGTGAAAGATGCTGCGGTGTAGAGTCTCATGGTGGTGGCTGGGATGGAGAGGAGGGGATAAAGATGAGTGAGATTTGTAATAAGATGTAGCCATTATAGTCCTTGACTGACTAACTGTGGGCAGCGGGGAAGTGATGTCTCTGTGGACACTCAGGTTCAGGTGAGTTGTAGGATGGCAGTGTCACAGCCAGGTCATGGAATGTGTGAGGTAAAAGGTGTTGGGTGGGAAGGATGAAGAATTCAGTTTAATTCTTGTTAAGTTTCAGGGGGCTTGTTGAAACGTCCAAACCAAGTTGTTTAAGAGGTAGTTGAATTTAAGTGTTTGGAACATGTCATTTTGGTCATAGAATACTGTTTCTAGAAGCTTAGGAAAGGAAGCAGAGAAGGCAGCACAGATAGAATTAATAACCTTAGAGAGGGGCAAAGAAACGCTTTCCTTTAAGAAAGAGAGTAAGGTTGAGAGCAGAATGTTGAAAATACTTGAAAAAGAAACTGATCCCTAGTTTGAAGAAGAAAGCAAGATTGAATGTCAGGAGGAGGATAAGGGTGGGTTAGGAGTGCAGTGAAGGTTTGGAATGTCCACCCTGAGCCACAGACACAGGAGATAATAGGCTCCTTCTAGCCAACATGATCCATTGAAACTGTCAGTCTTGGCTCCTGGGACCCAGGTAAGTTTGGAGACCTCAAATGTCTACAGTCTTTCAAATGTGCTGTTGTGTACTTTAGAGAGAGCACAGATGGCAGATTCTGGATGGACCCAAGCTCACAGTATTGAGAAATAATGGCTTGAATCATATTGGCAAGAAGGAGCCCATCCTCTCCTGTGTCTGTGGCTCAAGGTGGACATTCCAAACCTTCACTACACACCTTATCCTCCTCATGACATTCAATCTTGCTTTCCTCTGGAGCAAAAGATGATTCTCTAGAATCATCTGGAGAAATGTTAAGAGCTCTACACTGGATGGAGAGAAAAAGTGGTTGGACGGTGGGAGATGCAGTTGGGGAAAATGCTGAGATCTTTGTGTAGTCATGATGAAGCCCACAGACATGAAGTTGTCAGGGAGTTCTAATGAAGGCTGTTGGAGCCAAGGATATTAAGAAATAGTGAGCTCTGATTCTTTTGCTTATCCACATGATTCAGGGACTCCTGGATAATGACAGAGTTGTTGGTGAATGAGGGGACTTAGGTCTTTAGATAGCCATGTTTATGTTTTATCTCTTAGTGCTTGAAAAGTTTAAAATGTAGGTTTAATAGCCAATAAATATTTCATACACAGTTACAATTACACTTTAACCCTGAGGTTCATTTACTTTAAGAAACAAATATATATATATATATAAAACTTACATGTGAAAACATTATCTTTTTTCTAGCCAAGAGGATTCTTTGACTATTTGGTAGTCTAGTCATCTCCAAAGTGGAGTTCAAATATAAATCCTTATTATGACCTTGTGAAACAAAAACAGTCATTACTTTCTCAATTAATTCAGCCAGAGAAGTGTTTATTTTCTGTGCAGAGCAGGCAGCTTCCAGAAGTGCCAAATAGCCAGGGAAGGGTGGCGTTCATTCTAGAGAGGGAGGCGTTCCTAGTAAAGAAAGAGCAATCAAACAGGGTTGCAAAACCATCAGCTGTTTAATGACTCTAATGCCTTCTTGGGTCTCTTCTCCCTCCAAATAATATATCAGCTTTAAGGATATTTCTCCCAATGGCCATGTATTTGGCTTTCTAATTATTTACTTTCATTTCCAAATCAGTTTGAGTGTTCATGACACTCAAAGAGCAAGGAGGAAAGAACAGGAATGCCAGATGCATTGATGTTCGGTATGTCTCTGGCTGTTCACTCATTCACAAGCCAGCAGGTTAATTGATCGTAGGGTAGACTCTGAATATATCATGGTGCTAATGAATTTTTTGACCTTAGGAGATCTCCATGGAGCCCTTGCTGTTGGCCTTGTAGTGTGACTTTGTAGCTCAACAGAATTATAGTGAAACGTTGTGACTTAGGTCACCTTTAGAAGTACATTCAATTAAAAATAACTTGATTGCCTGTTGTACACTCTGTACATGTACTTGTGCGTGTATTTTAAAAATCTATTATTAGAGTCATTTTAACTTTGAAAAATAGAAATAAAATTAAGACTGTTGCTAATAATAAATTAGCTTCCAAAGTAGTAATTTTGGAAATGGGCTATCAAGATATTTACTTGCCTAAATTGATTTTTTAAAATCATTTTGGTGGACTCTTCTGTTGATACTCCTATTTCTATGGAATGGGGTAGGAATTGTTTCTATGGATGCCAGTCTTAATTCTCAAGTACATGTTACCCTTTACTTCTCAAACACAGCTGCAAGAATCCATGTGCTTGGTACCAATATTTAAAAATAGACTACACAGGCAAAGCAGTCTGTGCGTTCACAGGCAAGCATGATATTATTTTAGAGGTCTCTTCTAAATGTACGGCTGCACTGAGACAGCTCAAAGTATCAGGATGCCTCATATATACTCTGACACCTCTTCTTGTATGAATTATGATGTGCAGTTGGTCAGTCGGTTTGAGCATGGAGTGTTGTGACCAGAGTTATGAATGTAATTCCTACTGGGGGCATTACTATAGCACAGAGGCAGTGAAATTATACCTGGGTCGTTTTCCACTGGCTGGCTACATGGGAAGATAGTGACTAACAGGAACAGGCATGAGCATATGTGGATCCCTCATTCCTAGTCCCTGTGTCCTGAGAAGGTCCACAGCATCATCTTCCCAATACAAAGAAAAGGTGTGCAGGTGAAAAGGAAATGAGTACCTTTAGTTTGAACTGGTAGTCCTGTCTGCCCTGGCTGAGAGACTGACCACAGGCTTTAGCCTTGCCTAAACCGACACTTCCATGTAACTGATGAGTCTTAATAACAGACATGTATTGGGCAGAAGCTACGGACCTTAGTCTCATCCTTACTTTATTATTTTTGCCATCCTTGTGTTCTCTAGGAATATTGATAAGAGACTAAGGACATTAAAGGACAGAGGCAGATGCCTTCAGTAGCTGCCCCAGAATAGAGGGGGTGGGAATAGTCAGGTCCTGACCTCCTTCCTGCAGCAAATTCCAGCAAGTGCTGTTATGTGCCACCTACACAGAAGAGTGGTGTCATATGCTCTGAGGCCACCGAGGCCTGCAGGCTTGTGCTCCACTTTCAGTGAGAAAGTGGGTGGCGTAGCTTGGAGAAGAGAAAACAGATTCCTACAAGAACAGATTTTAAATATATAATTCAGTTTTAGTCTTCTCAGAAATTGATCACAGCCAGTCATAAATCATGTTGGAGAGTCAGGAAATGATAAGCATCTGTCTTGGGCTAAACTCCTTTGGAGCAGACACTGCATTTCACTGTTTTATAATGTGTAACACATGTTTACAGTATTCTAGCATTTATTCTGTATTACAGACTATTTAATAGACACCACGCACTTCCCATTCTGCCCCCAAATGCCCAACATAATAAGGAAGACAAGGGAAGCTGATTACTGGAGAAAAATTGTATACACATAGACAGTTCTTGATGAATTTTCATTGAATAAATGATATAATATAAAAAGTCTAGCAGAAATATAAATAGTTGAGCATTTTTACCAATGTGAACAAACACAAACAGGCTTGTGACAAATGGCCTGTTCAGTTTTACATTGCTGATACCAATTAACCTATGCACTACACTTGATGGTTTGTAAAGCATTTTTTATGGCAGTTAATACATTACCTACAATGAAGGAAGACAAAATTGCATGATCTGAAATAGATTCTTACCCTGTTCCTGCAAATGATACTTGTCCTGCTGAGATGTGCCTACCCTTTAAGCAAGACCTACTCTTCCCTTCACCTTTTGCCTAGGTCCCTGTACCTCTGACTTCACGGTAGCCAGGAGTGCCGTGCCCACAGTTTGCACATTTGCCATCCATCTGAGGGGCATACATGTTCTTTATTGTGGGGATAAGATGAAGTTACCCTCAAAGGACTCTCTTTGCTTTCTGGACTGCCCCATGATCCTTTTCTGTCAGGCTCCAAGGTTTTCGGTTTGCTCTGGGAGTAGCAGGAGGTATACCTTCTCTCGAGTACGGGGGAACTTTTATTTAATGGTGGTAAAGTTACTGGCAGGGTTTGAATAAAGACTGCTTTCAACCCATTGACATTCCTTTTCCCTTGATTGTTTTTGATATGGAGTGAGTCATCTTCAGCTGGTAGATGGTGAAAATGTTAAGATCTTTCTGTTTATTTTTTCCAGATGCTCAGTGGTTCGTGCAGTTGGCAAGTTACTCCTCAGGGGCCAAGGCTGGTTCTGTAGGGAGTTTGGGGCGGGGCGTAGGGGGAGTACAGGAGAACAACTGTCCCCACCATTCGCTCTTAATGTCCTGGGGAATTTTATTTTTAACCAAGTCAACTTGTGTGTCTTGGAGCTATAAAAGGGACTGTATTTAAAATTTTAAATCATAACTTCTGCCCACAGAAATTATCTGTTGTATTACACCCAGTAGACAAGAAACTACGTTTATTTCTGTTTTTCACTTTTTAAATTTTGTGTGTGGGAATGCTTCTGTTAACTCTTGTTTCCACGTCCACTACTATTTCCCCATTTCTTTTCTCAAGTCACATATAAGTAAGCATTTCTGGAATTATCATACTGCAAACTACATTCTTCCTGAAACATTGAAACACCTCAGGGAAACTTCCTGCATTCTCCTAAGGGTCTTCATTTGCTTGCTTGCTTGTTTGTATACCTGCTTATGTGTCTATTTTATATAAGACGCTTAATATTGTGAATCTTTTTTCTGTTATGTGTGATTAAAACCAAACAAATATGATCAAAGCCGAATAAGAAAATGCTTCTGTGCATTCATAATGATGAGAACAACATGCAAGTGGGGGAAACTCCTGTTTGAAAATTTCCAGAACAGGAATTTGGTCTAGCAAACATGAAAGCAGTACCTGCTGAATCGTGCATGAGCCCCCACTCCCAGTATGCTTGCTACAGTGATATTCATCTCCCACAACATGATGATTACTTCTTTGGACAATACCAAACCCTTCTTCAGAAGCCTTATTTTGTAAACACTTACTTTAGAAGTAATGATCAATTGGCCAGGCACGGTGGCCCATGCCTGTAGTCCCAGCACTTTGGGAGGCTGAGGCAGGCAGATCAATTAAGGCCAGGAGTTCAAGAACAGCCTGCCCAACATGGTGAAACCCTGTCTGTGCTAAAATTACAAAAATTAGCTGGGTGCAGTGGCATACTCCTGCAATCCCAGTTACTGAGGCTGAGGCAGCAGAATTGCTTGAACCTGGGAGATGGAGGTTGCAGTAAGCAGAAATTGTGCCACTGCACTCTAGCCTGGACAACAGAGTGAGACTCCATCTAATAATAATAATAATAATAATAATAATAATAATGCTCAATAGAAATTTCAGCCTTCTTTTAAATTATTGAAAGAACATTTTCTTACAGATGTTCTAAGTCATCTATAGGAGCTGTTTCTATAATTAGCTAGTTATAATGTCACAAACTTTGATAAGTTTTATGGTAGGATTGCTTAGAAAATTAATTCAGGATTTAGAAGCTTGAGAAAACATAAAGGATATGATTTAGAACTTCAGTAAATGAAGGACTTTTGTACATTAGTTATTTTAGGGCTACAAACAATATTTATACATTCATATCTAAATTTACCCTGAAGGCTGAAAAACATTTATTAATAAGGGCAAGGCTTATAAAGTTAATGATATAATATCTTTTTCTTCCTAAATGTGATGCTTTAGAACACATCATTTGACTTATGTTAGAACTGATTTCATGTATTAAAGAATGGCATTGAAACAGGATTCTGTTCCATTTTGTTGTAAGTCCTTTTGGCTCTGTAATCCTTTAAAAACTATCTCTTGAAAAGATTTGTTATTTATATTTTCTCTCTACATGGAGTGTTATGTTCATGCATGTTACTATAAGTGTTGATGATGGTGAGTTCATTTTCATCCTTGGGCACCTGGATTACATTTGATATAATTGGCTGTGTTTCATGAATGCCCCCGTAGTTCTTGGCCCTCCAAAGATGATGAGGGGCTCTAGAATAATGGATGGTTAGGAGCGCTGAGGTTTTCTCTTCTGGAGTGTGATGCAATTAAAGAGAAAGAACAGTTGTGACTGTGTGGACACACACATGAAAACAGTCACCCAGCATGCTAGATACCTGATAAACTGCAACTGGGAGTTCTAAATAACATGGAAGCTTTGGCACTGGCGCCTGGTTTCCCACTTGCTGTTTACATCCTAAGGATATAAGAATAGGGAAAACCTTACACCAACGCTACAAACTAGAAAGAGCATCATCATTATTGTAATGATAACTGTGATTTGCTGGATGCTTCCATTTGTTTAGGCACCCAGCTAAGTGCCTTACATGCATTATTCCTTCTTCTTCAAAACAACAACAAAATTCTGGTTTAGGTACACTGCTCTCTTCATGTAACTGGTGATGGCTCAAGGGGAGTCAAGTAACCAACCCAAGTTTGCATAACTTTGAAGCAATAGATTCTATATCTAAATCCAGTTTGACCTCTGAGCTCACCCCTCTACTGTTGTACTACCTATATCCTGAAAAATTAAGGAATGCCTGCTAGATTTAATGTCTGTATGACCAGGCTGAAGGATAAATGAGAACTGAGTCTTCCTGAAACCCTGTGATGCTCTGGAATAGAGCCAGCCAATGCCTACCCTCTTGTATTTGGAGAGGCCAAGGTAGAAAGTGGGATAGGTAGGAGATGCTGATTGAAATCCCTTCTGTGACTGTGAAGGAGACGTACCAGAAAGTAGCATGGCAACAGTGCATGACTCAGACAGAAGCAACAACCTGAGAGCTGGTCATTCCCTTATACTCTGCAAGGACAGACAATGACAGACTTCCTTGTACCAAGTAAGCAGACACAGCCAAAGAGACTGCATATCCTTTACACAGACAGGGGAAAAAACCTAACTAGGAGCCCATTTATCTTGAAGGGCCTGCCATTGGCCTTTACTCTCTCTCACTCGAATGAAAGGGGCAATGAAATGTACATTTGTACCGGTCTACCTGCCTGGTATTAAAGAAGCATTTTAATGGCGACCAGCTGGACAGTAAATATATTCAGGAAGATTCTACCTGCATGCCCTGCTTATGGATAAACACCAGATCTGGGTTAACTCCTACTGGTCCAAGGATGGAGTAAACAAGAAAAAAGAAAACATAAGGCCCATGAAAGATCTTGCAGCATAGAACAAAGAAGATAGTGTAACATTTAAAATGCAAAGGAACAACTTATATTTGACAAAATTATTACAAGAAACGAATTTTAGAGTGTCGTTTTTACATACCATCTGTCTTGTGTCTTACAATTTGAAGAAACCTAGGCGTTGAAGTGAAGGAAGCCAGATTGTGAAGGGTGGACTAGCTGTGAAGCTAGGGAAGAGAAAGCACTGAATGGGGCATAGATCTTGGAGGCAGATTGCTGGGAGTGAGTCCAGACTCCCAAACTTCTAGTTATGCAGCTGTGGGCAAGTCCCTTGCCCTCTCTTGGTGCTACAGTTTTCTTATCTTTAAAATGAGCATCACAGTACCTACATAATATGATTGTTATGAAAACTTAAAGTGTATCAGCAGAATTAAAGCATGTATTGTAAGTAGTAGAAAAAATCAGCACTGTAAAAAAATTGAATCAGTAACAAACTTAAGAAGATCTCCTGGAACTCAGTGGAAAGGATTAAAGTGATAAAGTAGAAATGAAGATTCATGTATGTGCAAGATACAGAACGGAGATCCACCAGGAGAAAAATTGATGTTCCTCAAAGAGACTAGAACGAGTGGAATGAATGCTACCACCAAGATTTCACATAATTTTTAGATTAAAAGGGCTGTATGCCCAGAATATACCAGCTGCCACCAAGAATAATCTTAAATATTATGTATTTTAAGGTAAGAAAAAGAATTGGCTTAGTAAGGTAGAAAAACAGAAGGTTTACTGAAAAGGAAAAAAAATCCACGTGACCTCAGGCTTGGTCTTGCATACTCCTGAATTCAGGAGATGTTGAAATTAGTATCTACTGTTGTGAAGGTTACCACCTAAGCAGGTTTTTACCAGACAAGGCAGTGTTTGCATAAGAAGAAAACAGAAATCATCCTCAAAGTGGAAAGGATATAAAATATTTCCATCTAATAGCTGCTTGGAAAAAAAAAAAATCTGAAAGATTCCCTAGTTGAAAATAAGCATAAAGAAATTAGGTGAGCCTGGGCAACATGTTGAAATGCTTTCTCTACAAAAAATACAAAAATTAGCCAGGAGTGGTGCTGTGTGCCTGTGGTCCCAGCTACTTGGGAGACTGAGCAGGGATGATCACTTGAACCCAGGAGGTCAAGGCCACAGTGAGCCATGATGGCACTCCAGCCTGGGGGACAGAGCAAGACCCTGTCTCCAGAAACAAACAGAAAGTGTACAAGAAGAGCAAGAAATCAGTTACTAGTTCTTATCCTTGGTTGGGGCATCAAAGAACTTAAGAGAATCAAGTGGACTTGCCATTGAGTGTTGACCCGACTCTGAATGTTTGCAGAGTTATGCAGGTGATTCTTGTGAGTGGTCAGGATTGAGACCTACTGCTTTAGCAACTTTATTCAAGATAAAATAAATACAAAGAAAATTAGGCAAGTGAGGATATTACCAAAGATATCTGAAAATATTTCTTTTATTTTCAAATTTATGCAAATTTATTTGAAAATATAAACCTTTCTAAGCTATAAAAGCAAATTTTAATATATTAAGAAACAATTTTTTTCAACCACAAGACTTAATTTCATGAAAATGTCTTTTAAATGTATCTCTAATTTACATATAATTCCAATCAAAGTTATGATTGCTTATTTTTCAAAGCAGATGAAATCTAAATTGCATCTAGAAGAATAAGCTGGTTGCATAGCAGATTTTAAGAAATGAACATTGTGAGAGAGTGTCGTCCTACTGGTTGGTAGCATCTACTAATATAAATTAAAACATTAACATTGTTGAAGTATGAATAGAAAGACAAAGGAAACAATAGAAGATTCAATAACAGGCCCAGTGTTAAAGAGATAATACAGTTTATAATGATAAAAGGGACAATTTATCACAAAGACGTAAGTGCTTATGTGGCTGATAACAGAGCCTCAATTATATAGGAAGCAAACATTGACAATTAAAAAGAGAAATACACAATTTTATAATCATAGTAGCTTTTAATAGCTCTCTCAGTAATTAATAGAAGAGCTAGAAAACAACTCAGTAAAAACATAGAAAACAGAAACACCCTCAGCCACCTTGATTAATTGACATTTGTAGAGTATTAGATCCAATAATGCAGAAAACACATTCTGGTCAAGTGTATGTGATACATTTACTGAGGCAGACCATATGCTGGGCCATAAAACAAGTCTTAATTTAAATAATAGGTATTCAGTGACCTTAATAGACTTAAATGAGAAATCAGTCACAGTTAGCTATTTAGGAAAATTCCAAGTATCTGTGGATTTAAAAAAAAAAAAAGTCATGTGTCCAAGACAAAATCAAAAGGGATTTAGACAGTAATTTGAACTGAATGGCAGCAAATATACAACATGTCAAAACATTTGAGATGCCGCTAAAGCAGTGCTTAGAGGAAAATTTAGAGCTCTAAAGGTTTATATTGAAAAGGAGAAAGATGTAAAATCAATGACCTATGTTTCTACTTTATGAAATGACATAAAAGGCAGGAAAGTAAACACAAAGTAAGTAGAATGGAAAACAATTTTGTTAAAAGCAGTCAATGAAATGCAAAATAGACATACAATAGGAAAAATACTAATAAAGATAAGAGTTGATTCATTGAAAAGATCAGCAAAATTGAAATACTCCTAGCTAGAATGAACAAGAAATAAAGAATGCGAATCACCAATATTAAGAATGGAAAAAGTGATTTATCATTATAGATTCTGCAGACTTTAAAAGGATATTCAGTAAATACTATGAATACTTTTGATAACCTAGAAAAATAGGCAAATTTCTTGAAAAAATACCACTTATAAAATGAATACAAGAAGGAATAAAAAATCCAAATAGCCTAGATTCTATTTTAAAATTGAGTTCACTATCAAAACTTTTCCAAAAGGAAATTTCAGGCCTAGATGGTTTCCCTGGTAGATGGGTGAACTCATTTTATGAGGTCAGAGTATCGTAATCCCAAAACTGCAAAGGTATTAAAAAAAGAAAGAAAATTACAGAGTAATACTCCTCATAACTATAGATATAAAAAATCCTAAAAAGGCCGGGCGTGGTGGCTCACGCCTGTAATCCCAGCACTTTGGGAGGCCGAGGCGGGCAGATCACGAGGTCAGGAGATCGAGACCATCCTGGCTAACACGGTGAAACCCCATCTCTACTAAACACACAAAAAAAATTGGCTGGGCCTGGTGGCAGGCTCCTGTAGTCCCAGCTACTCCGGAGGCTGAGACGGGAAAACGGCATGAATCCCAGAAGCAAAGCTTGCAGTGAGCCGAGATGGCGCCACCGCACTCCAGCCTGGGCAACAGAGCAAGACTTTATCTCAAAAAAAAAAAAAATCCTAAATCAAGAATTATTATCAATTTGAATTTCCCCAACATATATCAAAATAATCAAAGAGTTTAATATTCAAGCATCAAAATTAAAAATTCACTTGTATTAAAATATAAAGGCAAAAACCACAAATGTTTTCAATTAATAGATTCAGAATTATTTGAAAAAAATTTTTTCAACAGCCCAAACCAGGAAATAGTGAGAACTTCCAAAGGATAAAGGGTGGCAGCTTACAAAAAAAAAAAGAAAAAAATGAACTGAAACAAAAAAACCACACAGCCAGCAATAATATTGAGGATGCATTTAGACAGGAATAAGAAAAAGCTTTTTAGACTTTTTACAAGCAAATTGTTTCCAAGGTTAGTGCTGAAAATCCTTAGCCATTGCAAGATGGGAAATTAAAATAAAAGCATAAAAGATAAAAACTTGTCACTTTCCTGCAGATATTTGTTGCTAGTAAAATTCCCTAGGTAATTCTTCAAAGACAACCTACTTGAAACCAAAAAGGAAATTATAAATTGTTGTAGAATAAAAACTTGATTGAAAATCGTTTAATATCTACATAAACTATAGAAAAAATTAGAAAGTGAAATTAAATAATAATTTTCCAGTAAAGCATAAAAAATACAAATACTTTAAGAATAAACCTTATTGCAAATTCAAAAACCAACCAATGAAGATACCACTCACACCAGTTTAGAATGGCAATCATTCAAAAAGTAAGGAAAACAACAGGTGTTTTGGAAGAAGGAAATGTGGAAGAAATTAAGGAACACTTTTTACATGTTTTGGTGGGATTGTTAAACTAGTTAACCATTTATGGAAAACAGTATGGCAAATTCCTCAGGATTCTGTTAAGAAACTAAGAATGTTACCATATTGAAAAAACCAGCCATCCCCATTACTGGGGTATATACCCAAAGGATTTATAAATCATGCTTTGCTTTATAAAGACCATGCCAACACGTATGTTTTATTACGGCAAACTATTCCACAATAGCCAAAGACTTTTGGAAAAATCAACCCCAAATGTCCCATCCTTGACAAAGACTGGATTTAAAAGAAAATTGTGGGCACAATATACACAGGGAATATTTATGCAGCCCAATAAAAAAGGATGAAGTTTGGTGTCTTTGGTAAGGGAAACAGGATTGCAGCTTGGAAACCATCATTCTTACCAAATATCACAAGAAGAGAAAACCAAACACGGCAATGTTCTCACCTCCATAGGTGGAACTTGAACATGAAGATCAACTTGGACTCGGGAAGGGAAACATCCAAACACACCGGCCTATCATTGGGGAGGGGGAGGAGGATTGCATTGGAAGTTATTACGCTGAAAAAATAAATGATGAAATTGATGGTGCTTGACGAGTTTGGAATGGGTTGCAGGCAACACAACATGGCAACAAAGTATACATATGCTACAAACCTGCAACGTTTAATGCACATGTACCCTAGACTAGAACTTAAAGTATAATTAAAAAAAAGAATAAACCTAACAAAATATATTCAAAACAAAGCTTTTATACTGAAGACAAAATGAAAATTGCTGAGAGAATATAAAACGACTTACCAAACTCAATTAAAATTTCAGGAGACTTGTTTAAATCTTACAAACTGATTCTGAAATTTATGTGGAGAAACAGAGATCCTGGAATAACAAAAGCAATTTAAAAAAAGAAGAATTTTATAGACCTAACCTGCCTGATTTCAGCACTTATCATAAAGCAAAGAAACATACATATACCTCACAGAATAGAATAAAGAATCCAGAAATAGAGTCACATATGTGGTCAGTTGATTTTCAACAAAGGCATCCGAGATGTTCAATGGGTAAAGGCTAGTCTTTTCAGCAAATGATTGAAAAATTGGATCTATATGTGGAAAAATTGAACATCAACCTTTTTTTTTTCTAACACCATACACAAATATTGCCTCAAAGTGGATCATGAACTTAAAAGCTAAATACATACAACTTCCAGGAGAAAATCTTTAGACTTCAAATTAGACAAAGGTTTCTTAGCTGTTAAATAGAAGATGAAAACATGAAACTTTAAAAGTGGTTAAATTGGATTTCATCAAAATTAAAAACATACTCTCTAGAAGTAAAGACCCAATGGTAATATTTCAGTGCCCAGGGCAGAAATGGTGAGTTGGTTCATCTGTGCTCCAGTTGTTATTGATAGGCAGTGGCTGTCTGGAGTCTTATTAAGACAAAGTTGGAGGTTGTTCAGGATTCAGCTTTAAGTGCACTGATAATTTAATAATATCTACCTGGGCAAGAGAGTGGAACAGTGCAGCACTTGTATACCATTCTTGACCTAGTTAGGGAATAAAGGTGTTGTTATTTTCTACAGATGAGCATGGGCTCCCACATCTGGCTGAGATGAGCACTGATGAACGTGTGCAGGGTGGTAAGTGGCATACAAGGCCAAAAGAAAGTGGTGGGAGATTTCAGAAAGGAGAGAGTTTACTTCTGGCTCTGACTTCTGTGAAACCAAGCCTCTCATGAATTCTGTTAGTGTGGTCTGTACTTTGAGAGAAAATTGGTGGTTTATCGAAGTATGCCTTCCAGATTTTAGCTTTGGGAACAAAATAAATCAAAGTCTTGGTATGATTCATGATACATTATGTATATTCCTGGCATGACAATTTCCACACCTCCAGATTATGATGTCTATGAGCAGGTAGGACATTGTAGGTGACAGAAAGGTTGGGGGATGAAGGTGGGAGGCGAGAGGGAAGAGGAAAAGCTTACCTCTTCTCTGACATTCTCAGCATTGCACAGAAAATCATTTGACACCATGACAATCTCCTTGACTTCTGTGGCTCAAGTGTATCTTCACACATAGATGTGGTATCTGAGATGCAGACACTGAAATGAACTCAGTTCTTTTGGCATTTAAGTCGTAATTCTAGAAGTTATTTTTAGTTCCTGGCCAGTGAATTTCTAAGGCTTTCTGATCATTGAAGGGCTTTGGGCAGTGATTATCCTTCCCCAGACGACTGTGTAACTTTTATATTGCTATTCCACTCTGCAGTCACCCAGCCATTCCATATGTGTGTGTGTGTGTGTGTGTGTGTGTGTGTGTGTGTGTGTGAGAGAGAGAGAGAGAGAGAGAAGGAGAAAAGAGAGAAAGTACGTGAATGTGTGAATTCACTCCTCTGCATTCAACCTCTCTTAGAGCGAGAATGAGTTCTGAGGACCATGGTGTATCTCTGGCTTCCCATTCCCTTTTATTTACAAGTAGGAATTTCCCCCTTCCTTCTTAAAAGAGCTTTTAATGTTAGTGTTTTTTAATGTTGCTCTACTTGAACTCCTTAACACTAAGACAGAGATTTACAGCTGGATAGATAAATTTTATGTTGACTGTTTGAAAAATCTCTATGTATTTTCTATCCTTTTTGATTTTGAGTCATAGAATTTCAGGGTTTGAGAGGGATATAACAGTTTAGAAGCCAAGGACCTTCCTGACTTTTGAGACTTCTGAGTTACATTTCTATCATGTGTTTTTTTAGCCTGTGTTTGAAACACAGCTGGAGACAGAGATTTTTGTTCCAATCAAATGCAGCTCGTTGTATCTGTGGAAAAGCTTTGACCCTTAAAAATTCTTTATTATATTAGCCATAATTTTATTCCTTGGGAATCACGTAAATAAATCTTCAAACACCTCTTTAAACATAAAATGCTTTCAGATATTGAAAGAGCACCATCATGCCTCTGGAAGGCTTTTCCTCTTTCAAGTGTCCCTAGTTCTTTCTGCTCTTCCTCTTCAGTGTTGTTTTCAGATCCTTTTGCTATTGATTGTTCTTTGAATACTTCAGCCAAAAGTGAGTCCAGAGGTCCAATTCTGATACCTGTTATCTAGTGAGTAATGAAGTCTGGGGTTGAGTTGCTGGTTTGGAGAAGGGACAGTGTCTATTTCATGGTTTGCTGGCTCAATATCTTGTTGATTGACACCCCTAAGTGTTTTTCATGCTTGCTTCTGTGTTTGTACTCAAGAACTGACTCACATTTCTTCCTGAAAAAGTCCGTTTTGTCAGACTGGACTCAACATTTCGACCATCCGCTGTGGCTTTTTGTATTATTGGCACCCAAGATAGTGACAGCTGTGTTTAGTGGGTTAGAGCTGAGTACAGAATTCCTTAGCAGTCTTCTTGCAGTTAGATCTATATTAATGCTGGTTTTTTGTTATTTTTTGTTATTCTTAGGTAATCAGTGGTTTGTGAAAGCGTATCTAGAAACCATTTTTATCACTGGATTTTAAACTTAAATGATATAATATATTCTGTGCAGATTCTTGAAAAACTGTTTAAGTCTGATTAGATCATGTTAGTATATGGTCAGTAATAATGGAAGTACAAATACAGCATATAGAAAACTAACTTTTGAGAACATTGTCATATTTTTGTCTTTCTTTTAAACCTAATTTCTTGTACTGGTTTAAAAAATGTTGTAAACAATAATTATTTTTGAAGCCTTTTCTAACGTTCCAAAATACTCTAGTCATAATTGTCTTTCAGTGCTTAAAAATGTAGGCTTTAGAGTAAGACTTGCCTGGGTTGAGTATCAGCTGCTGTTAAAGTGACCTTCGGCAAGCATATTAAGTTTTCTAAGCCTCAGTCTGCTTATTTATAAAATGTGAATTAAAATAATGGTTATCTTCTGGGCTTATTTTAGGACAAAATGAATAAAAGCACCTAGCAATAAATAGTGTCAATAAAAGTTATCTTTTGTTAGTATTATTTTAAAATTATTACAGAATCATTTTGGCTTTTCGTAAAATGAAAAGCTTATAAGCTTGTCAGTATGTTTTGAAATTGATAGTATGTTTTATAATGTTTTAATTATGACTCACAGTACAAGTTCTAGTTTCCATTTCTCAGAGGATTACATGCTATAGGAAAGGTTGTATATTTTAAGTATGCTTTCTTTTATTTTTATTAATCATGTCAAAACTAGTTCAATTGATTATATCAAATAAGGAAAGCCAAAGTAGGAACCTCATGTATATGAAATCCTTGGTAATAATGGTCGTCTTCCAACTTCCTGCTTGCGACATTCTCAACAAGATCTTCTAAAACTTCACATTCTGATGAAATTATATGTATATGTGTGTGTATATGTGTGTGTGTGTGTGTGTGGTGTGTGTGTGTGTGTGTGTATATATATATATATATATAT
>NW_016804227.1:1641813-1647180 GCF_001698545.2 Rhinopithecus bieti | reverse complement strand
GCTCTGCCTCCCAGGTTCACGCCATTCTCCTGCCTCAGCCTCCCGAGTAGCTAGGACTACAGGCGCCTGTCACCATGCCCAGCTAACTTTTTTTTATTTTTAGTAGACACAGAGTTTCACTGTGTTTGCCAGGATGGTCTCAATCTCCTGACCTCATGATCTGCCTGCCTTGGCCTCCCAAAGTGCTGGGATAACAGGTGTGAGCCACCACACCAGGCCAAACTTATATTTTTATACATCAGTGTGGCTAGGTTTAAGAGTTCCTTTAAGAGTCTGTTTTTATTATTACAACTAGTTCGTGTCTTCATAATGACTCATTTCCCTAAAGTGCATTTCATTCTCAAGTAATTCTGATGCATAAACCAAGACATTCTCTACACATTCATCTCTTTCTTTTTTAGGGTCAGGCCTCCTCAAGCCCAGCATAATAAACATTTCAAGTCATTTTTTGTTACATGGTCTCCTTACCTATTAAAACATGTCTATATTGTTGATCTGCCTTTATTAAACCTAATGTAATACATTAAAAATTAAAAATAAGCACTCTGTTGCAAAGTAAGATTTTAAGAACAGTAAACTTTTTACAAGAATGTTAGAAGGAATACACATTTTGTTTGTTGAAAAGTAGGTAAACTGAGGAGATTTCAAGTGGCTTGGACATATGTTTCATTACAGATGTTTCCTTGAATCCAAATTAAGCTAAACTCTGAACCTTTTGACATGAGCACAAGAAGAAGAGGTGGCACTGAGAGTTGGCAGTTCATGGGGAGACACATGGGTGAAGGAGGGGAACCATCCCAAGCAACACAAAGGCCTGGGGCAAAAGAGTGCTGAAAGGCTTTGAACAGAGAAATGACTGAGAAGATTTCCATTTTAGAAAGACTACTCCGACAACTGTGTGGTGTACAGAGTGGCTCCATGCTGCACAATTCAGGGGGTGCAAAGAACAATGATCATTACAAAACATGGCGAACCATAGAAAACCAACTGATATACCCTGTAGTTCTCCTGGAACTGCTGTCACCTGGCTTTAGGCTGGAGAGTTGATGAATCCTTCCTGGGATCTTAGCTTTCTATGTTGGGCAGTGGGTGAACTGATTCTTAGCTATCATTTTCTCTAGAATTAGTCCTGCATAGAGGAGTCTGACATTGGCCTAACTTCCTCTCCAGGTTCCTGGGAAGATTGCCCCCCTGGGAAGGAGACTTCCCTCCAACAGGGAAATGTGGTCTGAGCTCTTTCTTCAAGGATACATCTGCTATTTTCCTAAGTCTGTTAGATGCTACCTTTATTCAGTCAACAAGTATGCGTTATGCACCTGTTTTTTGCCCTGTAGTGGGTTGGATGTGTCAGTTAAATACAAGTACCCCCACTTAAAAGGAACTCAAGACAAAATGCTTAAGAGAAGATATAGGCCAGTGAGTCCCGGAGTGACTGGTCTCTTCCCATAAATCACAGATGATAAATTGGGTGTCCTGCTGTCCAAACCAGTCCTGCCAGTTGTATTTTGTTTCACTGGCAAAGTGTCATGATTTAAAAAACAAAACAAAACAAAACGTAGATGCCTTTTGCTAGAGCATATCATCTCTAGTTCCCCCAAAGTCTGCCATTTCACACTGATTAATAGCATACGAAATATACACACTGATGTTGGCTACCTGGCTCCTGCATGCATTTGTGGGAGTCAGCACTGCCTAGCATCCTAATAGTGGGGAGCCTGTTGTTGGATCTTGAAATTTCCAAGTCACCAAAAGTTCCTAGATAGATAATTGGATCTACTATATTTGCTATTCCTCCATCTGGGAAAACTCATCCACTGGTGGTAGGATATATGTATATAGAAAAGTAACTCTATTTGTCTCTGGGAGTAATTTTAAAAATACATGAGTATATATTATTCCAACATTAAATATATCAAAATATTTTTTAAAATTAGTTATTAGTGGATAATTTGTCATATTCTATGTTGTGAGTACACTGAATTTATATTATAGCATTGTCTTCATGTCCTATTCTTATTTAATCTATGACTTTTCACCATGGAATCAAAATGGGCAACTGCATTCTAATTTATAAGCCTGATAGAAAGCCTGACCAAAAAGCACATTTTAATTGTCAGAATTACATATTTCTAGAAACCCTTGCTATAAGACAAGAATATCAAAAGTGCATGTTGAATATATGTAATATATACAAATAAATGCATATGTGGTCATAGAACAACATTATTTCCTGTCATCTCTGAAAATAATAAATATGAGTTTAGGAGTCAGTTTAATGTTAATGAAGAACATGTGGTCTTTGACATTCATTTTGCCTGGTTTCCATGCTTTTAGGGACTTAGAAATGAAAGAATGAGATCAGATTTGTTGTCTAAACTCAAGGTGTCTTAAGCAACAAATGATACCACTTCATTTCTCTCATTTTGACAACTAAAGATATCAGCAACACAGTTGCATAGCTAGTTAGCAGCAAAAACAAAACCACTGTATCTATCCTTAAAGGACTCTAATGTACATATTTTATACTTCATAAAGGGTAAATGTCAGTCCATATTTGTGAAGCAAATAAATTGGCGGTTTTAGGCTGGCACGGAGGCTCACTCCTGTAATCCCAGAACTTTGGGAGGCTGAGGCAAGAGGATTACTTGAGCTTAGGAGTTCAAGATCAGCCTGAGCAACATAGTGAGACTTCTTCTCTACCAAAAATTTAAAAATTAGCTGGGCATGGTGGCACATGCCTATAGTCTCAGCTACTCGGGAAGCTGAGCTGTGGGAAGATCACTGAAGCCTGAGAGTTCAAGGCTACAGTGAGCCGTGATCACGCCACTGCACTCCAGCCTGAATGACAGAGCAAGACCCTATCTCAAATAAATAGGCAGTTTTATGTTTATCAACCTGTACACGTATCATTATACAACATTTTCAGCAGAAAAAAAATTCATCTGCATTTAACAGTGTCACAATGTGACTCAGTTAAAACTAGTAATTTTAAAATAAAAACAAACACAACAAAAATACACATGTAAAAAACCATTTCACACCAGTTAAAAGAAAAAAATACTTTTTGACAATGAAATCTGTTGGGTAAAACTGGAACTAGGTCTGTGATATATGTATTTACCTCTTTTATTATACAAACAATCAATTTTAATCCACTTATCAAAAAGTTTACTCAGGCTTAAGAATAACCTGCATGTTAAGAAATTGCTTGATTAGTGTTACAAGTACTGTACATCATAAAATATGTTGTATGGGTGAGTAGACATCAGGCAATTACAATGGGTTGTTAAAATGTCAGTTTCAGCAGATAACTCATTGTAATGAATATCAGATACTCAAGTGAGGACCAAGATGCAAATTTTCATAAGAAATATTTAAAAGCTAGTGTTGACTTTTAAACCTTTCATCCACATCGAGGGTATAAAATAGTTTTGGAGTAGTTTTGGAGATTAAAGAAATGTTTCTATCAGAGAGCATTTCTCTGCAGAGAATTCTGCTGAGTCCTGCCCCATTCAGTTGCTTCTCCCTTCATCTGAAGAGAAGAGGGGTTCAGAGAGACTTTTGAACGACATAATAGGTTTTTTCCTGCAGATCTTGGTGGGCTCAGTGAAGGTGGGGCTGAACAAGCAGCCATTCTGTGGACGTGAAGGAGAGGTAGATGTGGGGATCATCTTGTAGAGACTCCCAGCTTTTGTTTAGATAAAGATCCATGAGTGTTTCCTGTAGACCAGGTTGGGCCATGGTCTTGAAATGGTAGGAATGAGATTGATTAAAGTCCTCTTCAATAGGGAAGTCTGTAGAGAACATGGGACCTCAGTTGTCAAAAGGTGCATTCCCAATGCTGATAAGGAGAGTATGCAGGGCTGGGCTTCATGGGTGTGCAACCTGAGCAGTCACAGAGGCTGTGCATTTAGAAGGGTCCCTTGTCTGGTTAAATGTTGTGCTGTTGCCATATTGAAATGCTTAATAATTCTGAACAAAAAGCCCATGTCTTCATTTTGCAGTGGGTCCTGCAGATTATGTAGCTTGTCCCACATTTATGGCCTACATTAAAGAAACTGTAGATGAAGGGGTCCCAGCAGTGCAAGAGGGGGTGTTCCTCTAAGAAAACACCAAGTACTTCATGGGAAAAGAGTAGACTTTATTCTTCACACTGGGTTGGTAAAGCTAGCTGGCCAACTGAACCAGTCAGGTACGGCATTCCTGCTCCCTTCACCACTCCTTTATCATCTACCTCCAGTCCTTTCCAACCCAGAGGTGACTAAAACAGCTTAGAAAGAGGGGGACAAGGTTTTGGGAAAAGGAGAGAGGTTTTCATATATACCTCTTTGCCGGGTGGTAAATGTTAGCTTGCAGCAGATGCTAGCTGAGGAAGGGAGGTTGCCATACCACTGAATGAATATGGGCATTCTGATAACCAAATTAAAGCTGTTTTGACTCAAAGTGACTGTAGGTCTTTTATTAAATTAAAACAATTAGAAAAAATCAGAGTTATCGAAGTGTTCATCCAAGGGTGGGAGAAGAACTACTACACTGAATAATACTAAGAAAAATGTGAAGGACAAAATGAAATTGCTTTTGAAATTGCATCTCTCAAGTGATACTTATTCAGCGTATTGATTACGTAATTGAATTTAAAGAATCTAGAAACACAAAGTGCTTTTAACTCATAAACTTGATCTTTTAAGTTTAAAGTGGTCTTCTGAAAGCTAGCTTAAATTTCATGGTGAAACTGGACTTTTTGTAAATTTTATTTCTTAATCGAAGTTGATAATAAGGAAAGAAATATTAGATTTTTCCCATTTGTCATTAGTTTTGTGTTTATCTAGTTGTTGGCTTGCTGATAGTGGACTAAAATGGAAAAGTGTAGTTTTCCAATTCAGTTCCCTTTAATATGGAACTGTATGGATTAATAATATTTCTTCAAAAAACAGGTTTAATGTTTTGGACAAATAAGCTTGATTTATTTTAACTCAATTTTTCTACTGGCAGTGACATAGATTTTTTTCATTCTAGTGGCTCTTCCAAAATGACCTGAATTAGGAAAATGTTGCTAGTTTTTAATACATTTCTACTGCTCTTTTCCATTTTTATGCAATGACTTTGTAGGCTAATTATAGAAAATTGCATTTGGCCCTCATTACGTGGGTGTGAAATTAACTTTGTCGCTGATGGACTGACATTTAGAGTATAATTAAGTTGCATTCTTTCCTGGGATTCTGTGAACTATATTTTAATGCCCTTCGGTAAGAAGGAGATAGATGTCTTTTTAAATTTTCTGCAGGCTGTTGTAGTTAGTCAAATTTTACAAACTACAAATATTGTGATTTATTTTACATTAAAACTTTTATTTTTTTAATTAAAATT
>NW_016804227.1:1633548-1641461 GCF_001698545.2 Rhinopithecus bieti | reverse complement strand
AAATTTTTACATTAAAAATTTCACAAAGAATTTTCTTCTTACCAGACATCCATGTGATTTCCTTCTGGCTATAAAAAAAACTTATAGGGGATGTTTTCTATGAGTGATTTAAGCTGATACTATTTTAAATATAAGTGCTATCAATATAGAGATAATTTTATTTTTGAACTTTTGCTAAAAATTATTTTGATTGTCAATATTTCTGATTTTACATTAAATTAGAAAAGACTAGGTGGAGTGTGGCGGCTCCTAGCACTTTGGGGAGGCCGAGGCTGGGGGATTACTTGAGCCCGGGAGTTTGAGACCAGCCTGTCCAACAAAGTGAGATCCCATCTTAATTTAAAAATCAAAAAAATAGCTGGGTGTGGTGGCTTGCACATATAGTTCCAGCTATAAGACAGGCTGAGGCAGGAGGATTGCTTGAGCCCAGGAGATTGAGGCTGCAGTGAGCTGTGACTGTGCCACTGCGTTCCAGACTGGATGACAGAGCAAGACCCGGTGGAGTGGGGGGGGCGGGGGCGGGAGTGTGTGGAGGCGGAGGTAAAAAAAAGACTGCTCCTTAAATTCTGATCCTTGAGGAGTAGGACATCATGGGAAATAACTATATTTGCATAATTTGCAATGTAAGATACAATATTCTTAAAGGAAGAAAATTTGAAAGCAGATGGAATGGCATTCCAGGCTAGTCGGAGACTGGGGGTCACATTTGCCTCTCACTCACCACTGACATCATAAGCCATTACTCATAGCAGTTGGGAATACCATTTGGAAGTGTAATCACAAAACCTTCTTGAAAATATCTTTCTGTATATTTTCATTTCTTTCTTCAATACATTTCTCTAACTTTGTTCCAGGCTCGCAGGAAGGAGGTATTTATCCAGGAACGGTATGGGAGATTTAATCTAAATGACCCGTTCCTGGCACTCCAGAGAGACTATGAAGCAGGTGCTGGTGACAAAGAGAAGAAGCCAGTTTGTACCAACCCCCTCTCCATCCTTGAAGCAGTCATGGCCCACTGCAAGAAAATGCAAGAAAGGATGTCCGCACAGCTGGCTGCTGCTGAGAGCAGACAAAAGAAGGTATTGAGATGTTCAAATGGTCATTTCCCCCACAACATGATGTTGAATGAGGAGATCATCTCCAAAGTTGTTGTTTGTTCTTCAGCATTATATTTTCAGACAGGATTGCAATAAGTACTTAGAAGTACAAAAGGCTGACAGATTCTTTAAGCCAATGTAACCTAGTGTTTAAAATGTAACTCAAAATAACACTAAACCATAAAGGAAGTATAACAGAAAAATTATGTTTCTGATAATGGTTACTTTGATACTTTCTTTAAAATCTCTCTCTATATGTATGTTTTTGGACTTCCTAGTGCCTTCTAGAAAATATGCTTAGCTGCTAGGTAGGTTAATCCAGTGATAAACCAGCACTCTTTGATCGTATGGTAACATCCCAACTTATTGTATACAGCTTCTGTCTAAAATAGTTATTTGCAATTAGAAATTATTTTATTATTTCTTATTTTTGGTGGGGGAAAATGAAAATAACATGAAGAAAATGGAATGCACGTTTGCATGGTATATCCAGTCTCAATGTGTCATCTTAAAGTCCTGGTTAGTGTTAGACTCACCTCTGGGATGTGAGAGCTGTGTCAGCTGCAGACCTCAAGCCTCCTGGTCACATGTGTTTCATTTAAACCAACCTCCTCTTCCTCTCCCCCTCCTCCACCATCGCACACATATTCCTTTCACTTGAGTATCTGCTTCAAAGAGTACAAAGTTCAATAAAACTTATGATGATCAGCTATAAGGAAATAGAAATTTAAATTTTGCCCTTCCAATATGCTGCCAAGACTATTGATGCCTTTTATTAGAAAAGAGAGTGAGAAAGCTAGAAGCTCATGCTGTGTGGTTTGATTAAAATTAAAACTAATGTGTTCTCTCCACCATTATTATTAAAGCATAAATTAAAATGTTTCTTTTAGTTGGCCTTTTCAGATAACTTCTAATATATGTAACACTAGTTGACGGTAAACCTGAATGCATTATACTTACAAATGTTTATGGTACATATTGTCATTTAATGTGTGTCTTTTCCCTGAAATTTTATCTTTACATTAACATATAAATGTTAGTGTTCTGGTGTAGGTGCTGCAAAAAAGGAAACATTTTTCTCAGTATGTTGCATGGTAGGAAACTAAAGCACTGAGTAAAATAAGAAAAATAGAAGGCTTTCCATAGATGTAAGGGAAAATCAGAGTTTTACTCTGGACTTTGCAAGCCCTCTACAAAACCCTGCAGACAACCACTAAGATATCTGGAGGTTTTCAAAACTCCCCACAAACCACATAAACAAGAGCCAGTGAATTTCAGCTGATGTCACTGAAACTCATTTGTATTTCTTGGATGGGATATATTTCAATTATGCCTGTGATGTGTCAAATGAGTTATTTCATAATAAATTATTTCTGTTGGACTTTATACTGCACTATAAAAAATTAAGAAAACATTTTGTTGTCATTGAATATATAAAAAATACTTTCCTAAATTTTACTTCTGTTCTGCCTTTAACAAAACTCATTTCTCTTTTAGGATAAAAAAAAGAACACTTCTAGTTGGATCAAAGATTTTATTATCTAGCTGATTTTTTTTTTAAATCAACTTACATCCTGTTTGTTTCTGAATGACTGGGTCATTTCCAACCTGGCTGATAGTGAAAGGAAATTGTTTCTGTCCTATGGGTCCTGAGAGGCTAATATAAAATGAGCCAGTGGTGTGTCTCCCATGTATAATGGGAATACAGGAGTCCTTTATAGCCAAATTCATTGGCTGTGTAGTCTCAGTGAAGCGTTTCTCTGACAGGGAGTGCTACATTTTGTCCTTAAAAAATATTATATTTTAGTAGATTATAGTGTATGAGAAGAGTTATAATTTGTACTCTTACCCTGTGTCTTCACTTAAAAAGAAAATACTGTATCAGCTGATGAAAGCAGAAACACTAAAGTCATCTCTTTAACAACAAAATTACCTGTCACCTTTAGTCCTCTGAAAGCAAATATTTTAACCGAATGTCTTCAGTTTCCTCGCGTATAGAGTAAATTGCAGCTTTCGACATCTAAAAGCCATAAGGAAAAAAATCCATTATTTTAAATGAGTTCAGTTCTTTAAATCACTGCCAGAGCAAATGTCTGGGAAAGCAAAGGCTCCATTATCTATGATTCAAGTATTTATTATCTGACACCGGGCATATCTCTTTGGTAATTCTAAGACACTTGGCCTGAGCGCTGTTCTGGTTTGCCTCTCAAGGCAGGAGGACAGGGTCCGTGCTCATTCATGCGTTGGCTCCTGCTGCGACTACGAATAGGCGGGTTAACTGTTTGGTAATTTGTGTGCCAGGGAAATTTGGGCAAGAGTCAATTTGGCAAATGGACTGAGCCTGTAAAGCCACTTTGAATAAGCTAATGAGTAATCATCATGGGGAACTTTGCCTCCGGTAATCCACTTCCCATTTTGAGCCAGTAACCCAGGATGGAATGATATTTGGAGTTTTTTTTTTTTTTTTTAATCTTGTCTATCATCTTTTAATAGAATTTCCATTCTAATTTATTTGAACAGTAGGGAGGAAATCTATATATTTTCAAACATTTTCTTCACACTTAGGAAGTATAAATTCTAGCCCTGATGTAGGAAAGACCTTTTAACTTGATCAGAACTTTGGATGTGTGTAGCCAAAACAATAACCTGGAAATTCAGAGAGGGAGCAATTCTTTTCACCAGTGCAAAAACTAAAAATAACTGTGTGTATTAGATACAGCTCCTTCTACGTGCCAGCTCAACATAAATAGGTGAGTTGCATGGCAATAGATGCCTCAGACAGGATTCTTAGTTTTGAGGAGGTGAAGCCAGTATTCATTGAAAAGGCAGAAAGGGCATTTGTTGACTGGTTTACAGAAATGGTAGTTGGCTTACATTGTGGTTCAGCATGGCTAGCAAAGCCTAGAGGACTAGCTGTTCCCAGCCAGCATCACAGACAAGTAGCCTCTGCAGAGCTAGTCTGCAGCAGGAGATGCGTCTGCTGATCTGATGGGAAATGGATGCTGCAGCTTGCTTTTCACCTGTTGATGCCAGATAGCACCGGTGCCCTCACTGCTCCAGATCCTGAGTGGTCCCTCCCCGGGTCCCTCTTTTTTGTATCACGCATTTCCTATTTGAAGCCTAAGACAGGTGTATGTCATTAGCCAAGCTTAGGCTATACAGAAGACCAGGAAAGCAACTATTGTACATATTTAGCTTCTACAGGGAAGAATCATAAAATAGAGAATTCTCCTAACATAGGAAGGAGTTTCCAGTGCTAGACAACCGAAGAAATGGAAATGGGTCAGAAAAGAACAAAATATTTGTTTTGTTTCCTTGATTTCATATGCCCATTTCTTCTTACAATTGTACTTTATTCTGCCATTTTTATTCCATGTTCTTCATTATATATTGCTTACCACATGTATGAATGTATTTTCATTTTAAATTGCTTTCTAGACTTTCATTCAGTAACAACATGGTAGAGAATCATATGTAATAAAATTTTCAGGAGAGGATTTAGGACATTTTACACATGAATGATTATTTGGCTCATCCCTGAGTCTTTTTTTGTTGCATTGTTACATTACAAAATGCATTTTGATTCCCCAGGAGCATTGCAGAGCCATTATCAAGGGGGAGTTGGAGATTGAAGTCTGTGGTTCTGAGTTGAAATTTCAAGGAGAGAGCAGTTTGCCTGATCCATGCAAATAGAAATGAGCCAGCTGGGCATGGTGTCTCAAGCCTGTAATCCCAGCACTTTGGGAGGTCCAGGTGGGCAGATCATGAGGTCAGGAATTCAAGACCAGCCTGACCAACGTGGTGAAACCCCATCCTTACTGAAAATACAAAACTTAGTCGGGTGTAGTGGCATGCGCCTGTACTCCCAGGTACTCAGGAGGCTGAGGGAAGAGAATCACTTGACCCCGAGAGGCAGAGGTCACAGTGAGCCAAGATCACACCATTGCACTCCAGCCTGGGCGGCAGAGTGAGACTCTGTCTCAAAAAAAAAAGAAAGAAAGAAAGAAAGAAATGAGCCAAACCTCTGCTTCCAGGGCTTGCCTTCCCACTCTTGAAACTAGATTAAAAGGGAGGGGCAGATGAGAATTGTATAGCCCAGATCACTGAATGTTAGCCACAGCCCCTTTGAAATTAAAAATGAAAGAAAAAAAAAAGAAAAGATCTCTTAATATATTTTGTTGTTATGTATTTGTTTACCAGATTGAGCAGATGGATTGGGGTGCCCAGAGAGAGAAGAGGAAAGGGATGCAACGAGCCTTAAAAGATTTTGGGAGAGCAATAAAGAATGCAGTTAAATGTCATAAGAGTATTTTGTGGTGTGGCAGATATGCACTCTGCTTTCTCAATTTATAAATGGCCATAATTGCTTTCCTCTCAGTTTTCCACTTTGAATTAGAACTAATTGCCTTTACATTGCTGCTTTGGTCCCACCTACATAGTTTTCCCTTTCATTCTATAAAAACATGTGCTTGGTGCCTCTTCATTCATAGCTTCCAGTTTGGGTGCTATTCTTGGAGCAACCACCCACTTTCTCACTACCAGTGAATCTGTGTTCATTCTTCTGAGCTCTTCCACACAATCCACTGCTTTTTGCAAAAGAGTTTGGTGATACTGCTCCATGCAAGTTTCCCTCAGCCCCTACTTGAAAGTGGTTCGAAGGAGATATAAATTCAACAATAACATAACAAAGTCACCTGGAACTCCATAATTTATGTATACTGTGGTTCTTTTTTAACTTAGTATGTGGTCCTGCCATCTGATCATCTCTTTAAAATTTGTGTAGTCCTACAATCAAATAAGTGGAATGTATGGATTTTCATGTCCTTTGTAGTTTCTAGTGTGGTTCCTTGTACACAGTTTAGATATTTTCTCTTCAAAAGTTCTTTAAGACATTGCTTGTGATAATGTGTGAACAGATTAATACCAAGGTGACTCAAATTTAAACAAGTGCACATTCACTGCTGTTATACTGACCTGAACAACTCTTTAAAATATTTGTTCCTGGAAACTACTTTATTGATGATAGGAAAAAATATAGGAAAGAATCAACGACTCTTGATGGCGATAATGACAGGAGGTTTCAAAATTATACGATTAAATTCAGAGAGCTTAAGGGATTCCCCTGAGATGTAATAAGCCCACGGTGTATGCCATTCCCTATTAAATCAACTCATTTGATCCTGAGGCTATTGTTATTACATACAGTAAAGGCTATTATAATTGCATTTTAAGCATAAATAAGGTCACAGAGAACTTGAACAGCTGTGCCTATTGGCTTGAAGACAAGCAGTCTGCCTTCAGAGTCCACATACTTAACTGCTGTGCGAGGGCGACTTTCCTATAGCCACTCGGTGGTAGAACTCAGATCTCCTGCTTCTCAGGCTTCCTATATGTACTGTATTTCTTCCTTACTGCTAAAAAAGTTGAAAATCCTTAATACCTTGGATTCTTTGTGATTTTTTATGTCATTCCCTCAAGCCACTTAAGATTGAGAGACACAGATATTAACACATTTATTCCCCCATAGCTCTACAATCAAGAGAATATCCCAAAGTTTAGAGGGAAAAAAATGCCTATATGATATTGGATCAAAAGACCAGCTCTAAAACCCTTATCATTAAATGTATGATCGAGCTAGTTCATTCTTCAAAAAGAGCTAAAAACGTGAAGATTGGGTATTCAAAAGACATTCAAAATGTATTAATAAAGATTGAAACAATCAAGAATAGAGGCCACAGAAAAGATTTTGCTTGAAATGGATCATTTTTCTACATATTACGGAGAATGAACATACAAGAAATTTTTTAATTTCCAGGGCACATGTGCAAGACGTGCAGGTTTGTCACATAGGTAAACGTGTGCCATGGTGTTCACTGCACCCATCAACCCATCACAGGCATTAAGCTCAGCCTGCATTAGCTGTTCTTCCTGCTAATTCCCACCCTGCTATTCCCACCCTGCCCCAACAGGCCCCAGTGTGTGTTGTGCCCCTTCCTGGGTCTATGTGTTGACACTGTTCAGCTCCCACTTATAAGTGAGAACATGTGGTGTTTGTTTTTCTGTTCCTGCATTAGTTTGCTGAGAATAATGGCTTCCAGCTCCATCCATGTCCCTGCAAAGGATGTGATCTTGTTCCTTTGTATGGCTGCATAGTATCCCGTGGTATATATGTACCACATTTTCTTTATCTAGTCTATCACTGATGGGCATTTGGGTTGATTCCATGTCTTTGCTATTGTGAATAGTCATATATGAAATTTATAATAATGAGTTAGGACTTCTTAGTTTGATCAGCTTTTGCATTTTTGATAGAAATACCATGTCTGTGATGTTTTGTTTTTCATAGTACATAAGATTCAAAAGGCATATGATCACCAGAAAAAACATGTTTATTGTATACACTGGTGGCTTGAAATACTTACTGGCTCATAACATTTATTAAAATTGAAACCAGGCTTGGCTGGGTGCAGTGGCTCAAACTTGTAATCCCAGCACTTTGGGAGACTGAGGCAGGTAGATCACTTGAGATCAGGAGTTCAAAGCCAGCCTAGCCAATGTGGTAAAACCCAGTCTCTACTAAAAATACAAAAATTAGCCAGGCATAGTCTCGCATATCTGTCGTCCTAGCTACTCAGGAGGCTGAGGCAAAAGAATCTCTTGAAGCCGGGAGACGGAGGTTCCAGTAAGCTGAGATTGCGCCACTACATTCCAGCCTGGGCAACAGAGCAAGACTCCATCAAATAAATAAATAAATAAATAAATGCCAGGCTTTTGAACATCAAAAAGCAGTTATTCAAATATTAATCTATCATAGGA
>NW_016804227.1:1629680-1631361 GCF_001698545.2 Rhinopithecus bieti | reverse complement strand
TCTTTAAGAATGTTGAATATTGGCCCCCACTCTCTTCTGGCTTGTAGAGTTTCTGCCAAGAGATCTGCTGTAAGTCTGATGGGCTTCCCTTTGTGGGTCACCCGACCTTTCTCTCTGGCTGCCCTTAACATTTTTTCCTTCATTTCAACTTTGGTGAATCTGACAATTATGTGTCTTGGAGTTGCTCTTCTTGAGGAGTATCTTTGTGGCATTCTCTGTATTTCCTGAATTTGAGTGTTGGCCTGCCTTACTAGGTTGGGGAAGTTCTCCTTCCTCATATTCAAGTGATTACCATGTCTATTTCTTATGTAATTGTAATTTCCCACTTTTGTAGTGCTGCTTACATTTTCCAAACTTTAAATTTTGATATAATTTGAACCTTATGGAAAAGTTGCAAGAATAGTACAATATCAGCATTCTTTACCCAGATTCACAGTTGTTTGTATTTTATCTGATCTGCTTTATCATTTTTTCCTTCTCCTTTACACACATGCATGTGTGAGCACACACACACATAGATTTTTTTCCAAACCATTAGAGAATAAATTAAAGACATATGCTTTTTTACGCTTAAATATTTTGATGTATATCTCGTAAGAACAGGGACAATCTCTTACATAATCACCATATAGATTTTTAAAATCAGGAAATGTATCATTGAGACAGCATTTTTTCTAATCCACATATTCATTTCCCCCCAGTTGTTCCAATAATGGTCCCTGTAATAATTATTTTCCCAATTCAAGATCAGGCATTGCATTTAATTGTTATTTCTCTTTAGTCTCTTTTAAGCTGTAACAGTTCTTCAGTCTTTCTTTGCTTTATTTACCTTGGTATTTCTGAAGAGCATGGGCTAGGTATTTTGTAAAACATAATTCGAGTTTGTCTAATGTTTCCTGGTGATTTTATTCAGCTTTTGCATGTTTTCCTCACTCTTTAGTTGTTATTGTTCCTTTTGTGTTAGTAACTAATTTGTGGAGAAATACGTTGATATCCTTTAAATATCTTATTCATTAAATGTTCACCTGCTACTTTTAGAATCCACTCATGATTTTCCAACCCCATTATTCCTTCTGCATTTTTTTATGTGGCATACTACTGTAAGGAAAAGATTTTTCTTCTCCCCCGTTTACTTGTTTATTACATCAGTGTGGAGTCATGGATGCCTATTTGGTGAGTTAGGAACTTACCATCACTATCTGTCCCAGATTTGGCCACTGGGAGCCCTCTTAAGCTGGCTCATTCTAGATATTATCATCATTTTTGAGCACTTGCAGCAAGATACTCCAGCTCATTTTGTGTTTTCTTTAACCCAGTGCTTGGAATTAGCTATTTCTTTTGTTTTTTTTTTTTTTTATACTTTAAGTTCTAGGGTACATGTGCATAACGTGCAGGTTTGTTACATATGTATACTTATGCCATGTTGTTGTGCTGCACCCATCAACTCGTCAGCACCCGTCAATTCATCATTTATATCATGTATAACTCCCCACTGCAATCCCTCCCTCCTCCCCACTCCCCATGATAGGCCCCAGTGTGTGATGTTCCCCTTCCCGAGTCCAAGTGATCTCATTGTTCAGTTCCCACCTATGAGTGAGAACATGCGGTGTTTGGTTTTCTCTTCTTGTGATAGTTTGCTAAGAATGATGGTTTCCAGCTGCATCCATGTCCCTACAAAGGA
>NW_016804227.1:1588378-1629356 GCF_001698545.2 Rhinopithecus bieti | reverse complement strand
GCACTATTCACAATAGCAAAGACTTGGAATCAACCCAAATGTCCATCTGTGACAGACTGGATTAAGAAAATGTGGCACATATACACCATGGAATACTATGCAGCCATAAAAAAGGATGAGTTTGCGTCCTTTGTAGGGACATGGATGCAGCTGGAAACCATCATTCTTAGCAAACTATCACAAGAACGGAATTAGCTATTTCTTCCAGGAGCACTACGTTTCCTATTTAATGGGAGATGGTGCATAGCAACAAATCTGGAGCTAGGAAATTACATATATTTATCATGTTCATATGTACACAAAACATAGCTGTATCTTGTCTGTCTCTCTATGTATCAAGCTGTCAGTATACTGACACATTCCTGAATCTAATTCCGAGCCATAGAGTATATGCCAGTCTTTTTTCTATTTATGACTCCTTTTTTCCACCAGTGAGAAACCCGATTTTCACTGTACTTCAGTATATTTACTCATTTATTCAAGTGTGGAACATACAGAGTAGTTTCAGAATTACTTACTCATACTGCTGTATAAGGCCAAAATGAAAACCTGGAATTCAGTATTTGTTTACAGATTCTTAAGACAAAGTTTACAGGAAGTACAATTCACATATCTTAAGTTTAAAAATTAATGAGTTTTGAAAATGCATACATCTGTGTAATTTGTGCATCCCCCCACCCCACCAACAAGATATAGAATATTTCCATCACCACATAAAGATTCCTGGAGTACCTCCCCAATAAGTCTCTCCCACAACTCAGGTAACTAGTGAGCACTATTCTGATTTTTTCATCATGGATTAGTCTTACCTGTATTCGAATTTTAAGTAAACGACGACTATTGTCTTATAGTTAGTAAGCCTTAAATTCAGGAGCTGTTAGTCTTCCAGCTTTGTTTTGCTCTATCAAAATTGGTTTGGTTAGTCTAGATCCTTTGGGCTTCCCTGCAAAAAAATTAAAGGCAGTTTGGTTTCTCCAAAAGTTTGCAGGGATAGAAATTTCATTTAATCTGTAGACTAATTTTGTGAGAACTGGCATCTTAGTAAAATGGAGTCTTCCAACCCGTGGTTGTAGTACATTTCTCCATTCATTTAGATCTTTAATTTCTCTTAGCAATATTTGGCTTCTATCAGTGTAGTGGTCTTAGTCATTTGTTGCTGTTACTCATATTTGTTGATGCTATTGTAAATAGCATTATTTGTTTAAGAATTTCAAATGTTTGTTGTTAATGTGCAGATATTCAATTGACTTTGTATGTTCACACTGTATTCTGTAATCTCGCTATATTACTTAAATAGTTGTAGTCAATATTTTGTATATTCATGATTTTCTAGGTTAAAAATATAAAACATAATGATCTGTAGAGAACATTTTACTTCTTCCTTTCCAAATTACTTGCCTGCCTGCCTTTTTCCTCTTCTTCCCCACCACTGCCCTGGAATTATTGCAGTGACTAGAACCTCCAGTGCAATGTTGAATAGAAGTAGTGAGAGTAGACTTTATTGTGTTTTTCTTAGGGAAAAAATATTTCATGTTCCATCATAAAGAACAATGTTGAATAGAAGTAGTGAAAGTAGACTTTATTATCTTTTTCATAGGGAAAAAATATTTTCATGTTTCATCATAAAGTACCAATGTTAGCTGTGCCTTTTTCATTAGTTCATAGATGCTCTTTATCTCATTTGAGATTTTATACTATTCTTTGTTGGAAGGTTTTTTTAAATCATGAATGGTTTTGATTTTAAAAAATAGCTTATTTGCATTTGTTGACGTAATCCTGGTGTTTCTCTTTTATCTTTTAATATAATGAATTACACAGATTGATTTTCAAGTATTAAACCAACTTAGACCCCTGAGGTAAATATCACATGGTCACCTTTTATTACACTTTTATATATTGGTGGATTTCATTTGCCTGTGTTTTGCTAAACAGTTTTGTGTCTGTGTCCAAGAGAGATGTTTTTTCTGTAAATTTTTTTAAAAGATTTTGTTTTGTATAAAGGTAACTTTTTGTTCATAAAGTGAATTGGAAGTCTTTTCTATTTTCTGAAAGGGTATGTGCAAGTTTGGCATCACTTTTTTTTTCTTTAATGTTTGCTAGAACATCAGTACAGCCTTATAAGCTAGGAGTTTTCTTTGGGAAGGAATTTTTAATTGTGAATTTAGTTTCTCTTAAAAAAATAAAAAGCCATTGCAATTTTCTAGTCATTTTGTGTAATTTCTGAAAGTGTATGTTTCAGAGGACTTTTTTTAATTTGTTGAACTTATTGGCACAAAGTTATCCTTTTAATATTTCTTTATTCTGTAGTGATATCCCCTCTTTCATTCCTGTTGTTTGTAATTTGTATTTTTCTCTATTTCTAAATCTGGTTTTCTACATATTTAGCAATATTATTAATCTTTTAGATGAGACACAACTTTTGGATTTGTTAATTTCTCTGTCATTTATTTCTTCTGTTTCATCAATTTCTTTGGTATTTGACTCTTTCTGCTTTGAATTTAATTTGCTCATCTTTTCCTAGCTTCTTAAGGTGAAGCTAGGATGATTGATTTGAGGCAGCTCTTCTAATGTAAACATTTAAAGCCATAAATTTCTCTCTGCCCTCTGCCTTAGCTGCTTTTAGATTCTCTGCTTTCACTGAGTCCCACAAATTTTGGTATGCTGTGTTCTTATATTCATTCAGCCCCAAATATATTCTAAATTACTTTGTAATTTCCTCTTAATCCTCTTTACTATTTAGCAATATATTGTTTTATTTTTGAATTTTGAGATTTTCTTAATATCTTATGATTTATTTCCAGCTTAATTCTGCTTCAGTCAGAGAACACATTCTATAAGATTTTAGCCTTTTGAAATCTGTTGGTTTGGTAGTTCTCAATAGCTCAGCAAGTGCATTTGAAGAGAGTATCTTTTGTAATTTTGGTATATTCTACCCTATAAATATCAATGGCTAGGTGATTTTTATAGTGTTTTCAGATATACTATTTATATTCTTGCTGAGCTTTTAATTTAGGGTTTTTAAGTGAGATATTGTTATTATTGTAGATTTGTCTATTTTTCCTGTATTTCTGTCAGCTTCTGCTTTGTATATTTTAGAGAAAATTAACACCATTGCCATGATTTATGTTGCAGGTTCTCTGTATGTAATATGTCTGTAATTTTTTGGCTGATTTCAATATTATTTCTCTTTGTTTTCAGCAGTTTTACCACAATGCACCTAGGTATAACTTTCTTTATATTTTCTGCTTTGAAATTGCTGAGCTTCCTGGATTTGTAAGTTTGCCTTTTTAATCAAATTTATAAATTTTGGGGCCATTTTTTCTAAGATATTTTTCTTCTGCATTCTATCTTTTTTCTTTTTTTTGGAATTCCAGTTCATGGAATTTAAACCAGTTTCCATTGCCCTAGATATGAATAAGATGCCGTTCATTTTTTTTTTCAATCATTTTTTTCTATGCTCTTCAAATTGGATACTTTCTTTGGCTTTATTTTCAAATTAATTATTCTTTTTATTCTGCTCTCTCAAATCTGCGATTAAGCCCATTCTGAACTTTTTGTCAGTTTAGGTATTACACTTATCAGTTCTATTTGTACATTTGGTTCTTTTCTTATAGTTTCTATTTGTATGCCAGGATTCCCCTTCCCCTCATTTATTATGACTGTATTTTCTTTGAAGATGGCTGCTTTAAAATCCTTGTCACTAATACCAGTGTGGATCATCTTGGGCCAGTTTTTATTGACTACTTTTCTCTGGACTGCGATTCACTTTTTCTTAATTTCTTTGTCTAGTAATTTCTTATTGTATACTGAACACTGAGGATGATATACTGCAGACTCTGGATTCTGTTACCTGCTGAAAAGTTGTACTTTGTTCTCGTAAGCAGTTAAGCTGGTTAGATTCATATTCTGTCTCTTTGCAGTTGACAACATCCGAGGTCTTTGCTCAGCTCTGTCAGACATGCAGCAGCTACCTTCTGTCATTCTGTGGGGTCTTCCCCATGAATGTATAATTCAAGGATCAAACAAGGATGCTGGTAAATCGTGGCAACCTCAGATTCATCCTCTGACTCCTCAAGCCCATATCACCAGTGCATTGTACTTGAGCTTCAGCTGCCAGTGCTACCAGAATAGGGAATTGCCTCCAGCTGAGCAGCTACACAAAGGCCAATCTCATCCAATGCTGTTGGCTCCTTTCTTACAGTAGGGTCTACTCTTCTCTCATTTCTACCTCTTTTATTGCTCTCACGAGCCTTAAAATCACTATGTTTTATATGTTTTTCAAGGGGTTGTAATTATTATCTGCAGGAGAATTAGTCTAATAATCATTGCTTATCCATTACTGGTAGCAGAACTTTCTCTGATATATTTCATAATTGCTAAATTGTAACCCCTATCTAACTTATAAAAACATTCGTCTACATGTTTAATATGGTGTATTCTCTAGATTTTTGTATGCCTCTAGTGTGTTTTCAGAGGAAGAAATATAGTGCAAAGTCACACACATTTTAAATTAATACAAGTAGCTATTGTATTATGAATTGAAAACTTAGTATTTTTTAGTGCCAGGCACTATGCTATGTGATTTACACGTGTTGTCTTATTTAAAACCATAAAATAATGTAATTATTAGGACCATACAGAACCAATTTTTAGAGAACTTAGCAAGGTCACCCAGTAAGTTTGGGATCAGAATTTAGTACTACATCTCTTATTCTCTTAAGTATACTTACTTTGTCTCTGAGCTGAAATGGTCTAAGATTTTTTAATATAAAAATTATTTTTAAAGTACGGGAGTATGCTATTTAGTACTACATCTCTCTCTTAAGTACACATCGTTTGAGCTGAAATGGTCAAAATTTTTTAATATAAAATGTTTATATACTGTGTGTGTATACTGTTATTGGAAGGCTCCAGTAGAGAAAAGGGTGTTTAATATTTTAAAAAGAGCAACATAATAACTGATGGAATGAGTCCCAGAGGTGACGGGAGAAAATGAAGTTAATTGCTGAAGGCAAGTCCACCACTGAGCAGATGGAAACCTTTACCCCTTAGATTGAAGGGAAGGAAATATGGCTTGGTGCTGCTATGAAAAAGCTTAAAGGAGGAGATAAGATGAAGAGAGGAAGTGAGGGAGTTTGAATGTTTTCGATAAAGGAGTCTGTAAAGAGAGACTAAGTCAGTTAAGAGGTCATTGGGTGAAGATTTGGGGAAAGGCAGAGGTTTGAAATATCCCCTGTAGTAAATGGCAGAGGAAACTAAATAAAGTTAGGTAGAGTGATTGATGGCTGGGAGTCAGAGGTTGAGTTTGGAGCCAGGTGTTTATAGGTATATCAACTGTGAGGTTTCCTCTGTGCTCTGCTATCTGTGGTAAAATTCTTTTAAGACATGTATTAGTTTGAGATAGGATTTACAAAGCACAAGTGATGGAGGATAAAGATAGAAAAGAATTACAGATGCTCTTATAATAGTATAGTTTTCTGTATAAATATTTGAGATTAGCTGAGTCGCTCTCCACTTGGAACTCCAATTTGATTCTGAAAGATGATGATCCATAGTGCAGAATTACTGTGGACAAGATGTGAGATATGGTGAGAAAAACCTGAGACAAGTAGAACCCCGAGTGATTGCCATGACTGACACTCATTAGCTGGATGACATTATGAAAAACACTAATATGGCCTCTAGTTATTGTTTTGTAAAATGAAGGTAGCTCTTCAAATTCTCTACCTTCAGAAGCAAATGATGAAATTTGTATTTTAATAGTAAGCAGAAAATTGGCCTAGTTTATGTTTTTCTTACATTGCTGTAAGAATTTTTTTTTCTTGGGGTTAGTATAAAATAAGATTTAAATTTTCTTAACAGTTCTAACTTTGCACATGCCTTCTAATACCAGTGTGTTATTTGGTGCATCTCAGAAGAGTTCAATGTGTTTTAGTTAATAATATGTCAAATTTTTGCAAGACACCCACGTGAATAAGATATACATATAAAAACAGTATATGACAACACTATTGTTCCCCAATCTTACCTAATCTACTTATGAATTACTCCCAAATCAAATTTGTGCAAGGCACCCACGTGAATAAGATATACATATAATAACAGTATATGACAACACTATTGTTCCCCAATCTTACCTAATCTACTAATGAATTACTCCCAAAATTTTATCCAGTAGAAGAAAGTATATGTGTAATTATGCTTGAGGAATAATCTCTATTCCTGGTCATCTATTTATGAGACACATCCCAATGCTGTTTAGCAATTGTTTGTCAAAGCAGGAAGCATCCCAGAGTAAAGAAACACTATCTCTGACCATCCTTTTGGTCCCATGACTGACTGTGAGGGGAATGGAGTCATGGATTTTTGTAACAGGGCAAGAAACAGGAACATCCTCATGACTTACAGGTCGTGAGAGTATCTTCTTCCTCTGTTATTGATGACAAAAATTTGACTCAAATAAGTAGTGACTCTCTTGAGAGGATATTTGTGTTTAACATCTACATGAGAAAGCAAGTCCTATTCACATCTTTATAATCAGGTAGATCTACTTTAACCTTTAGGAACCATGAGGCCCATTATGGACTGCCAGTGGAACATTTCACTAGTTGGGGAAGTGAGGCGTGTGGGCCAACCTGGCTTCTGTATCCCAGCTTGGGGTGTGACCTTTGTCCTTCTAGAGTCCCTCATGACAGATGCTCCCCTGGAGAGAAGTGAGAAATCTGCAGGAACATGTTAGACCAGTGCCACTGTGAGGCTGCCCACGTAGCCAGAAAGCCCATTAGTAACAGAAGTTGATTGTTATCAGTGGAACTATGTTAATTTTAGCTAATTCCTTCAATTTACAATTTATGAAGCACCACTGTGTGCCATTCACTGTTCTAGGTCTTAAGGACACAGTCCCTGCCCTCAGTAAAGTCACATTCGGGGTAGCGGGTGTAGGCATGTAGTGAACGAAGGTTGATAAACACAAGGGTGGGAGGGACTGTTATTTCCCATAGGGTGGTGTGGGAAGACCTCACTGTAAAGGTGACAGCTAAGCAGAAGCCTGGAAGAAGTGAACGAGCCAACCCCCGTGCTATTGGGAGCTTTTGTGTATATTAGAAAGCCCCATCTGGAGAGAGAAAGGCTTTAAAAGCTCCCTGTCTAGGTTGATCAGTTAGAAAAACGATTTTACTCTGGAAAGCACCAATCCTAAGGGCCCATGGCTTGGTGAACAAACAGTGCCTTTCTGTGAAGGAAAAGGCACCCCTCTCTTCATGCCTGGGCAGGCGACTTGGGTGAGTAGGGAAGTTCAAGGAAGGCAGGGGAAGCTCTGGAGTTTTGCTCCCACTCACCCTCCCATGGGTCACTCTGGTGCCGTGCACAAGTGGCTTATTGTGGGAGCGCTATGGGAAGATGTGTGGTGGGAATCCCATGCAGAAAGAACAGTAAGGGCAAAGACCCCAAGGCAGGACCATGTTTAGGAAACTCCAGGGGTCCAGGGAAGCTAAGGGAGCAAGTGGGATCAAAGTAGGAGACAAGGTCAGGCTCCGGGTTCACTGACACCAAATATAGTGTTCTAATAAGATCGTTCTTTAGCTCTTTCGAGTTTTCAAAGAACTTTCTTTCATATATAATTTTGTATGATTTCCACAACTCATCAGAGGAAGCTCAAAGAAGTTACATTTCTGAGCTAGATAATACAATTAGCAAACATAGTGGCTTAGAATTTAACTGAAGTCCTCGGTTTTCAGTACTTTTCATGATACTTTACCTCAGAGATTAATAATTTTAAAGCATTAAACCTTTTAAAAAACATCACCAGTTCCATCACAGAGCTGTGTTTTACAAAATAGATCTTTCTGATCTGTGATTTAAAGCATCTGGTTATTGTTCTCTTTTTCTGTAGTTAACTTCAATAGACTTTAAAAATTCTCTCTTGTTGTAATTTAGATGTTTTTATAAAGCCATTTACATCTATTTTCTCATTTTAATGGGCCTTTAAAATATTTCTTATCACATTTTCGAAAATGTGGTGTTTTGCTAACCCGAATTATGTAATTGTTAGAAAATTAATAAAATCTCACAAAAGCATTTCCTTGGTGAAAAGAAAATTCTGTATATTAATCAGGATTTTCTTGTGAATTTCTTTCAGCTGGAAATGGAGAAGCTTCAGCTACAAGCCCTTGAGCAAGAGCACAAGAAGCTGGCCGCCCGCCTCGAGGAAGAGCGCGGCAAGAACAAGCAGGTGGTCCTGATGCTGGTCAAAGAGTGCAAGCAGCTCTCAGGCAAGGTCATAGAGGAGGCCCAGAAGCTCGAAGACGTAATGGCCAAACTGGAAGAGGAAAAGAAAAAGACAAATGAATTAGAAGAGGAACTCTCCGCTGAGAAACGAAGAAGCACAGAAATGGAAGCTCAGATGGAAAAACAACTCTCTGAGTTTGACACCGAGCGGGAACAGCTTCGTGCCAAGCTGAACCGGGAAGAAGCACACACCACTGACCTCAAAGAGGAGATAGACAAGATGAAGAAAATGATTGAGCAACTGAAAAGGGGAAGTGACAGTAAGCCAAGCCTCTCTCTTCCACGGAAGACAAAAGATAGGCGTTTGGTTTCCATATCTGTGGGAACAGAAGGAACTGTGACAAGGTCTGTTGCATGCCAGACAGACCTAGTGACAGAAAGTGCTGACCATGTGAAAAAGTTGCCTTTAACTATGCCTGTAAAACCTTCCACAGGGAGCCCCCTAGTTTCTGCAAATGCAAAAGGGAGCGTGTGCACCAGTGCCACAATGGCCAGACCAGGTATTGATAGGCAGGCTTCCCATGGTGACTTGATTGGCTCTTCTGTACCTGCTTTCCCACCTCCAAGTGCAAACAGAATTGAGGAAAATGGACCAAGCACTGACTCAACACCAGATCCAACCAGTAGCACACCCCCACTTCCCAGTAACGCTGCCCCTCCCACCACTCAGACACCAGGCATAGCTCCTCAGAACTCCCAAGCTCCACCTATGCACAGTTTACATTCACCATGTGCCAACGCCTCTTTGCATCCAGGTCTAAACCCACGAATCCAAGCAGCTAGATTTAGATTTCAGGGCAATGCTAATGACCCAGACCAAAATGGAAATACTACCCAAAGTCCTCCGTCAAGAGATATGTCACCTACAAGTCGTGACAACCTAGTGGCCAAACAACTAGCTCGGAATACTGTGACCCAAGCACTGTCAAGATTTACAAGCCCTCAAGCAGGTGCTCCCTCAAGGCCTGGAGCACCCCCAGCAGGGGATGTTGGCACCCACCCTCCGGTCGGTCGGACCAGTTTAAAGACTCATGGTGTTGCACGAGTTGACAGAGGAAATCCTCCTCCTATCCCTCCAAAAAAGCCAGGGCTCTCCCAAACTCCTTCTCCACCACACCCCCAACTCAAGGTTATTATAGACAGCAGCAGGGCCTCGAACACAGGGGCCAAAGTTGATAACAAAACTGTGGCTTCGCCTCCTTCCAGTTTGCCACAAGGGAACAGGGTGATCAATGAGGACAACCTTGCTAAGTCATCCTCCCCTCAGCTGCCACCAAAACCATCCATAGATTTAACTGTGGCACCTGCAGGCTGTGCCGTTTCAGCCCTGGCCACATCTCAGGTGGGTGCCTGGCCTGCTGCAACCCCCGGACTGAACCAACCTGCATGTTCAGACAGTTCCCTTGTCATTCCTACCACCATTGCCTTTTGCTCTTCCATAAACCCTGTTAGTGCCTCATCCTGTAGACCAGGTGCCTCAGACAGCCTCCTGGTAACAGCATCAGGTAAAGGGATTGAACTATTATACCCTTTTTAAAGAATATGGCCTCTCTTCTCACTTGCCTTGATTTTCTTCACATTGCCTTGAAACTTTTTTTTTAATTTTATGCTTCGCCCCTGCCAACCATTTCTTTTCTCTCTCTCTCTTTTTTTTTTTTTTTGTTTGTTTTTTGGTTTTGTTTGTTTGTTTTAAAGGCTCCAGGGTATGGTGATTCATCTTGCTATATGAATTGCGGTTTCACTATGCTAAGTGCTTTCTTCTTTTAAAATAACCTGAAAGTAGTGGCTTAAAGCACATGGAGACCATTAATTTAGAGAGACTAAAGTATTTACATGGGAGAAAAGAGTATTCCTTCTTATTAAATATTTATCTCGCAAGACCTCAGTGGGTCATCATCACACAGTACGTGTTTAATTCTGTTCCTTCTGAGATGACATTTTTAAAGGCCTTTCAAGTAATTATTAACACTATGTTGGATTACCAAATTGACTAGATTTGTTCTGTAATTGGTATATTTTAAATTCTAATATCAGTTTGGTGTTTAGAGTTTTTTTTTTTTTTTTTTTTTTTTTACCTTCAGAAATGGAGTGTGAATATTTATAAGTCTGTTCTAAGTTTATTTCAAAAGCCGTATACCCTATTTAGTGCTGCCGTCTTCCGGCACTAGGGCACAGATGGTTAACATAGCATGTGGGCTGTGTTACAGAAGGTTTCCATTGCAGGTGTGGCTTATGAAGTCACTGAATCTGGGACTCTTGAACAAAGAAAAGGTGGATTTTTTCTTTTTGTTATACAGTGCTAGAGAAAGCATTGCTTTTTATTGACATGACTGGATTAGTTCTTTACTAAGCAAATGTGGCTCTAAAGTAATGTTACCAAAAACACATAATTATAAATAACAGAGACTAGATTCCAACACCCATCTGACTAACTGCAAAGTCCATGCTGTTCCAGTTCCCAATTTTACCCCTCAAAATGTGGAAGACAAAGTTCTGTTGAAGCTTTGGAGAAGTCTCTCCTACCATGGGATCTCAGTGGTTGGTGGAGATTGTTGGTTCTAATGGGAGGAAACTTTTATAATTACAGGAAGGTTTGAATAGTTGTTATATTGAATACTTTGAAGGGAGAGAGAGAAAAGCAAATAGCATCATATTTGCTAATTATCAGGTGATGGCAGCAGTATTCTAGGATTTGTTCGTCCAATTATAAGCCATCAACTTGAAATTAAGGTCTTTGAGAGGCTTTATCCATATTTTGAGGGGTGAAATAGGGAATTGGAAGCAGCATGGACTTTGAAGTTAGATCTATGTTGAAATCTAGTCTCTGCCATTTACAGTTGTGCATTTTTGGTGACTTCTTATGCTACTTATATGGGGGAGCGTGGCTGTTAGGAGGATCAGATCCTATAACCTGTCAGCATAGTATTGAGCTTAGAATAGCATGAGTAATCAATAAGTAGAGGTGATATTACTGCTTCAGTGATATTGTTGTTTACAGTATTTTTGAGAATTTGCTTTGGAATTGCCTTTAGTATTATTTTGAGATATCTTTACAGGCATTCAGCATTCTATATTTTTGATCCAAAATGGTATTACTGAGCTGAACAGCTCTTCTCGTGGCCTAAAATAATTTTGGCTGTTTCTTACAAATTAAATCCACCCTCAGAAGAGGAATTTTGCTACTCAGTAGAATAGAGAATGTACTATAAGATCTTTGGGCAGTCACAAAACAAGTTCCAGAAATGTGTGGAGCAGTGGCAGTGCTGTTGCCATAAATGAAAACACTTCCTAGGATATAGAAGTTTTGTCACTTAAAAAAATACAAAGCCATCTTTACCTGAGACCTTGAGGCTCTGCCACTTGTTGCCTTGGTCATTACTGTGGTCCAGGGTTTAGCTGCACATGCCCTTTGGTTTCGGCAGAGAAGCCTTAAAACCAGCATCTATGACTGAGGAACATTTTGCCAACAGGATTGAAAAGTTAACGGATTAAAATGTGTTAACTTTTAAAGACAGAGATTTACTAATCTGTTATCTATTCACCAGGATGTCCTGCCCTAGGATACAGTAAAATTTTAGATAAAAGAGCTATAACCCCTCTGAAAAATGCCCTTCACTTATGTCTGGAAATCAAAAGACACTATAGACCAGAGACCAAAAAAATACCAGCCACTGAAGATACAGAAACCGGATTCCTTATTTTCTACTCTCTGACTTCTGCAATTTTGCCAAAGTATTTTGTTTATTTATTCCTCTCAGAACTGCAGAATTACTTTTGGTAGAATAACAGGTTTCCATGTCATTTGCTTATAAGATGTGACTTATTAAGGGAGAAGGGAGGCACTGGAAGCCTTGAGTCATTCAGCAAGTGTTTACTGAGCACCTAGACTGGGAAATGAAAGTGTGATTACACTTACACAATGGAGGTCTACAACACTACAATTCAACTATAAATGTTGAGTTGAACTTTCCAAATAAGATAGAGGATTTCAACTCTGTTGTACATTGAGATTGCCCCTATTTTCGCCACTATGCCCATTGCAACTAAGAAACACCAGAGCTGCCTCCACCCTGCTTACTAACCTGTCTGTCCCTGGGTGAGCTTGTGCCTCTCCAGGTCATTAGCCCTTTGAAGGGTATTAACCTTCCAAACAGCCACTGATTCCATTGTGGTTGCCAAAAGCAAGGCACAGGGACAATGCGCATCTGTCAAATACCTGACAGATGTCTCTTCCAATTTCGGTGATCAAACAAGCGCTGAACTAAGTATAGTAAGGCAGGATTAGTCCATTCCTGCCCCTTTCTAAGTATCACCCTAGAGAGCTAATTCCCTCTGAGCCATTAGCTTTTTCATTTAAAAGCAAAAGCATTGCGGGCTGCAGTGCTCATACCTGTAATCCAAGCACATTGGAAGGATGAGGCAGGAGGATCACTTGTGCGCAGGAGTTCAAGACCAGCCAGGGTAACATGGCGAAATCCCATCTTTACAAAAAATATAAAAATTATCTGGGCATGGTAGTGTGTGCCTTTGGTCCCAGCTACTCAGGAGGCTGAAGTGGGAGGATCACTTGAACTCAGGAAGTCAAGGCTACAGTGAGCCATAATCATGCCACTGTGCAACAGCCTGGGTGACACAGTGAGACTATGTATCAAAAAAAGCGTTGAACCAAAATTATAATAATATAATAATATTCCCAAACAAAAAAGGATTTAAACTTGTCTGATATATTTTCAAACTACCTCTCCCTCCTTGGAGAACTACTGGCCCATAGTACTTCCAACTCTAGAATCCTGTGTTTCCATGTCAGCTTCTATCTATAACAATTATGACTAAGTTAGAGCCCCAAGGAAAATTGGAATGACAGAAGTTACCCTTTCAATGAATTGTAGTATAAATTACCCAAACTCTATTTGGCAACCTTTATAGCCAAATGTTAAATTTTTAAATAACATTCTTAATTCTAAATGAACTAGAATTTCTTGTTCCTCCTGAACTTGCCAAATAAACACATTTCAAATGTTGGATGAACAGAAGCCTAAACCAGAAATCACTCCAGGCAACTGAGTTTCCATACCCTTGGAAATTGTTTTTTCTGTGTTTTTTTGTTTTTTTGTTTTTCATTTGATACATTTGATTTAATTTGGTTTACACCTTTTCCCTATTGAAACATGACTTTTAAAAATTATCCTCCATGTGTGATTGGCGTAAAGGCTAAATCAGAAAACAAGAATGATCTGGGCTATGACATTAACCTTCTCCACCCTCTGAAGCTGATGCCGGAAGCTGTTCTCACTCCTTCCCTCTGCTATTGCATGTCCAGTCATTCCCTTCCTCCTGGCATGTTGTGCAGGATGCTCACCTTACTAATGTTTGCATATGACACTGCGAAACTGATTGACCTTTTGCTAACATCATTAGAGTAGCTGTACGAATACCAGTCTGTTCTGTCTTAACCATTATTTAACCTCTTAACTAAACATTACCATTTTTATCATTGTCGGGAATTTCAGATGAACAATATAGTCTCATGGTGAAGTCTTATTTTTCCCACATTTAGGCAGGATTTATTAAAATAAGCTTGTCTGTGTTAGACAACATTGGAAATGTTAGTGAAAATATAAAATGTATTTATAGTTTTAAAATACTTGGTATTTATAAAGCATTTTTCTTCTGTAAAGATATTTAAAATATGTTGCAGACCTCTAAGAAAATAAGGCAACTGATATATCTTCTGTAGTTCTGTATAATAAGACCCTTGAGTGGTCTAAAGATGGAAAACAAATTGAAGAAAAAAATTTGTCTTTCAGATAACTTATTAAAAATAGGGTTTCCCAGGAAATTACAGCTGCAATTGAGTATTTCCGTATAAAGCAGTTGAAAAATATATTTAAACTGTCTTCTCCCCCCAAAAGCCTAGATTTATGGTGAAAAAAGAAAAATGTAGACAAAACCCAAAAGAATAGCAAGCCATTTACATGTATTGGTATTCATAAAAGAATATCAATAACCAAGACCCCTTGGATGAGATATAAAGAGAGAATGAAAGAGAGAGAGGCTGAGTATGAGCCCCATTCCCTCCTGTTCCACAGAGGACTGTAGTGCGATGCCTTCATATTGCCTGTGTTTGCTTTGCAGTCGAGGTTTTATACCTTCGTGTTTATAATTTCTCTGTTTATCCATTTCTAATAAGTACTGATTTAATTTTTGTGGGCCTGTTTTTTGTTTGTTTGTTTGTTTTTAAGAAAATACAAAAGGTAAAATGTACCAGAGAGGAGCCTTCTTGTAAGTATGAAGTAAAATACTACTTTTGTAAGAAGAGCTAATGAGTATCAGTAGGAAAATATCATAAAGTTTAGATAAATATTGAATTTTATGAGCATTTTAATTTTGTATGTCACTACATATAGTCCTAATAGGATTAAAACAATAAATTATTCATAGACCCAAATAATTGATGATGAAGATATAGTATCCAGCTTTTATAAGCAGTGTAATTTCATTTGTATAATTGGCTTTGTTTTGCCTTTTTTAAAAAATAATTTTAAATACTGAGAAGTTCCTTTGATATGTCCTTTGAAAATATTTATTAAGATAATTTAAGGCCAATAATTTAGGATTTAATCATAAGAATTGAGTATTACATATGTATTAATATGACACTCATATGCCTAGAATAATTATGCTGATACCAATGTACAGAGGGTATAAAACATCCACCTGTTGTATCTTACTAAAGGGATATTACCACGTATCGTAATCAGGTGGCCATTCTGCCTTGTATTCCACTGCTAAGAAAGGATGTACAGGTAAATATGGCGAGATCTTATCTCATCATGCCACACACTTGCAAAAGGATGTAAAGTCAAAAACCCATATGACCACTGTTATGAGCAGAAGGTTCAATATGGTTTTAATTTTCTTTTACAGGTGGTAGTGGATAGTTATAAAACATTTTAAAAATCCAAATGGTACAGTTCCTTAATATAAAATTTTACTGCAGCTAGTAAAAAGTAATCTTTGTTTTATGTACAATGAGATGTATTGTGCATATAGAAATTTAGGGTCTAGCCATTGTGAAGCACTATTTAGAATAAAGCCCTCCATCTGTGATCACTTTGGTCAGGACAAAATAGATCTAACTGGCCTGTGAAAGTGTGCCCTTAGGGATGAATATATGTACATATGCACAATGCTGTTACACGTGTTAGAACCCTATAAGGAAAAAGAGGAAAATGTCTTATTTTGAAAATTCGCTGTATGTAAGTCTAAAATACACAAATACCTATATATCACATTGAATGAACATTTTACTTTACTGTTTTACAGCCTTTTGATCAAGGAAGAATTCAGAAAATTTTTCATGCTATATGCAGCCGAATTCACACACTTAACAGATTCTCTTCTAAAGCTGCTAAATACTGATGAGAAATATCTAACTATGATAACTCATTGTTTTTGTTAAAATTATATATTGAGTGTCCTGTTTTGTTGGCTGATTAAAAGTTTGTTAGGCGTTTTGTAAAGGTGGCCAGATGCTACAGTCTTCACAATTGTATATCGAATATTTGTGCTGGTGAACTCTAGATCCAGTTATATATGTTATATTTTATTATCTCTTAATACTGAATAGCAGTTGGCCTCCATTATTTCCATTCCCAAATAAGGGAATTTAAGGAATATAAATAGACTCTTTGGTCCATCTTAACAGTTTACATAAAATTTGTAATTAAACATTTTAGAAACCTTGTTGAAAAAGAAAAATCTGTTTCTTACAATTATTTATCTTATACCTGAAAATATCAGTTCACTTTTCCAGATTAATATTGAACTAGAGGAAAACTTTACCTTGTAAAATCTTTACATTTTAAAATTCAAATTGTTTTAAAATCCTGAAGAGGAATTTGAACTTTTAAAACAAGACAGCCATCTTAAGTTTTCCTAAAACCAATCACCACTTTAACACTTATCTGTACAAGACTCATGACTAAAATAATTTTCACTATGTATGTTGATTTAATTAGCAGCAGATATAAGATCTGAAATAACAGTCCAGATTCATGCTAAGTAAATATTAACAGATTGATAATGTTAGAAACCACATAATCCTCTAGGGACACATGTTCATATGTTTGTGTGTGTGTAATTCGGAAAGGAATGGGTAATATCTGTCTCTTGCCCTTGCTACTACTCTCTAACGAGGGTCACTTTAACCTACAGGCTGGTCACCCTCCCTAACCCCTTTGCTAATGAGTGGTGGTCCTGCCCCCCTGGCTGGCAGGCCCACCCTTCTTCAGCAAGCTGCTGCCCAGGGAAATGTCACTTTATTATCAATGCTGCTTAATGAAGAAGGACTGGACATTAATTACTCCTGTGAAGATGGCCATTCTGCCTTGTATTCTGCTGCTAAGAATGGACATACAGGTAAGTATGGCGAGATCTTATCATACCACACACTTGCAAAAGGAGGGAAAGTCAAAAGCCCATGTATCCATTGTTATGAGCCTAAGGCTCAATGTAGTTTTATTTTTCTTTTACAGGTGGTAATGGATAGTATTAAATGAGATTTAAAGTTTGTATAAACATTTAAGAAATCCAAATTGTACAGTTCCTTAATATAAAGTTTTACCACAGCTAGTAAAAGTAATCTTTGTTTTATGCAAAATGACTTTGCATTTATGGTCCGTTAGAAATACCTGATATGTGAGAAAGTCTAATTATGAGAATTTTAGTGCTACATGCTACAGTGAGGGAAAGTTTTAATAGTTAGGAAAGGACATGGGCCTGAAATTGTTCCACAGTTGGAAGAATTTATAGTTATTTGAATGTCTTAAAAGAACCGAGAAGTTGTGTAACTATAAATGGTATATCGATGAAGACTGGGAATTATTCTTGTTCTTTAAAATGCAAATCCTGTAGTCAAATATACCAAAACATATGGGAGTGCAGAAAAAGAGAGGATTTGACCGCAAATGCAAAGTCAGATAGCATTGCATATGGGAGCCCATGTGATTGTTGATTAATTCAGATAAATGGAGGATTCTAGTGACCTCAGAGAGCCCATTATTTTTTAAGTATTCTAGAATTCTTCATAAACACTATGGAGATTTTCTTTAATATAGAAGAAGTAAATCTAGTAACATGAGGAATGTGACATCTAGGTGGCATTTATTCCTCAGTTAGGTGACTTCTGATGGGCTGTCCTTTAGCCTCATTCATGGAGTTAAGGGTAGTATGCCCACCATCCAGAAGCAGTTTAAAGATTAAACATCGTAAAGTAATAATTTATTTAAATACAAAGAATGGTATTTCAGTTTGGTAAGTGAATTTGGTTCTCCATCCAGGAACATTATTTTCTGGGATAGACTCGTGGAAAAATCTGGTAAAGCATTTTCTGTCACATGACATTATTTTTACTCAGCAGCAACTCTTCCCAAAATGCACGCGCGCATGAGCACATGCACGTGCACACACACACACACACACACACACACACACACACACACATACCCATCTTACTCAGTGAGTCTGGGGTATTATAATCTTTGGGAGAAGAGGCTGCTTTTCCTGTAAATTAGTCTGCAGAGTCTCAGATCTGCCATGATGGAATTGTGAGATGAACTGTGCAGGGGAGAGACCCTTTGGGTTTAGCACCTATCTACAGCTTGCATAGAATTTGGCACATCATAACTCCAAATGGGGAATTTACATGGCTTTCTATTAAAATCCATAGACTGTGTGAGATTGCTGCTGAGTGCAGAAGCCCAAATCAATGCTGCTGATAAAAATGGCTTCACACCCTTGTGTGCTGCAGCTGCTCAGGGACATTTCGAGTAAGTTGCTCTTAATTCCTTTTTTCCCCACTGTGAAAGCCTCTTTTTATAATTTGCACACGTATTTTAGTTCCGGCTGGATGTGTAAACTAGTGCTTAAAATCACTGGCAAATAAATTCACTAAATATATTTGAGGATTTAAATGCAAACTAGGATTCTAAATTTGCTCTTAATAATAGTTAATATTTGAAGGAAGTGAAGAAGAGAACTGTGCTGTGTCCCAACTGAACGTGAATGAACTTTCTTCGGAAGATAATCTATGGCATGTCACCACATATGTCATGAGATAAAAGACTGCTGAAAAGCTTGTTGTTCACTATTTTACACCATTCCAATCCCCCAAAAGATTTTCTACTTATGATGTCACTAAAAGTAGAACATAGAATTAAATTGGTTGTAATAATCTGAACTTCCTAGTGGTAATATATTCCAATTATTCATCTTGTTTTACCATTTAAAACAAAATTGAAGCCTGAATTTCACATACTGAAAGAAGTTTGAGCATTAAGCCAAAGAGACCCTATTAATTAAAATATACCTAACTTTAGCATTGATTTATTTAGTAGCTTACTAAGTCAGTCAGATATAGGCATGACTTTTTAACATTAAAAGTCATATTTTAATTTTAAAAAAATAGAAAATAGCTAAGTTGCTTTCTCTGCCTGTGCTGAAATGTCAGGTTGTGGGAAACACAAGTTGCTTTTAACTTTTTAATCTAACTGTCCCGATAGAAATGTTCTTTAACAAATTATAGAATTATTGAAATTGGGATTTTAAGGTTGAATCCATGTTATTAATCATAAATGTAAAATTTTAAAAATTCAAAATGAATTATTTATAGCATAATTTACTTTTCTGCATATCAAACACATATTTCATTACCCTGAGTTTGCATTGAGAACCCTAGACACTGATTTTGCTGTACTCTTTGGGCATATCCTGACTCCTTCAAAAGGAATTTCTCCTTCTGAGCTGTGCTTTTTACCTTTACTTTCACCAGGCAGCCTGTAGGGCCACTTTCTTGGAGAGTGTAGCAGTCACAGGAATGGAAGCATGGATAACTCTGCAAAAGGGAAGGACCCTGGAGAAATCTGGGGATTGATTTTTTGATTATTATTCTTTTTTTTTAGACGGAGTCTTGCTCTGTCACCAGGCTGGAGTGCACTGGTGTGATCTCAGCTCATCACCTCACTGCAACCTCTGCCTCCTGGGTTTAAGTGATTCCCCTGCCTTGGCCTCCGGAGTAGCTGGGACTACCGGTACACGCCACCATACCCAGATAATTTTTTGTATTTTACTGGAGACGGGTTTCACCATGTTGGCCAGGGTGGTCTGGATCTCCTGACCTCATGATCTGCCCCCCTCCGCTTCCCAAAGTGCTGGGATTACAGGTGTGAGCCACCGCACCAGGCCGGATTGGTTAATTTAAATGTGTCTGATACACACATGCATCAACATGTCACTTAATTTAAAATACATATATATATATATATATCAGGTACTGCAAGGGAAAACTAGGAAAACATTCATTCGAGTGAAAATACAAGATGAAGTGGATTGCTTCTTACTTTGATTATGATTTAGCCCTCTTTTTAAGTTTATTCTCAACTAATTTTACGACTTAAGCTCTGCATGTTTAGCTAGTAACTAAGAGTCACAAAGTCTTGACTTTACCTCATTTCTTTCCTCCTTGATTCTCAGGGCAGCAGAGTTTCTGCTTAGCTATCTTTTTCCTCATCAACTAGCCTGCCTTCAGGAGACAGGACAACCTCTGCTGTCTTTTCTCCCCAAGGCAACCCTTTTCTCAGCCTTTCTGCTGCCTTTTATAGAGAAGGCACATGGTGCCCTGCTGTCTATGCTATTTATAATTATTTTCTCAAGTGAAAATCTCAGAATGACTCAGCAGCCTTTTTTCAATGTTCAAACTATTTTGAACCAAAATAATATGTATTTATCAAGTACAGTTAAACCGTTCATCCCAGGAAGTTCAATTCTAAGGACTCTACTTTCACAAGTTGGCTATAGGGAAGTGTCATAAAGGAGGTATTAGCACTTTTCAAATTTTCATGGGAGAAATGAAATTTTATTATTAGAATATATTTTCTAGCCTTATAAAAATAGTATTCATGTAATAAGATCCATAATAATTGATATATATATATATATAAATAGAAACAATTGATGTATATAAAGATGCAGCATTGCCTTCTTTTCTGTATTTAATATCTTGGTTTGGTGGTGCTTCAAAGGTCAAACCCAGGTTTTATGTAATTAATCCTAATCTTGTGTTTAGGTGTGTAGAATTATTAATTGCATATGATGCTAACATTAATCATGCTGCTGATGGAGGACAGACACCTCTATACCTGGCCTGTAAAAATGAAAATAAAGAATGTATTAAACTCCTGTTGGAAGCCGGAACCAATCGAAGTGTAAAAACCACAGTGAGTACCAGTCCGGTTTTTTTTTTCCCCTGTATACATAATTTGCCATATATTTGTAAACTCTACAACTAGAAAAACAAAATAAATTAAAATAGAGGATGCTTTGTTTTGCTCGTAGGATTTGGAAAGTGTCTGACCCTTGTTTGAATCTCTTTCCTGTTAATTAAATGTTTGTTCATTAGCCTAACCAGTCCTTTAACCTCTGAGCCTCAGATTCATCTGTCAAATAGGAAAACAAATACCTATGCTTTGATTATTTTTAGAACTAGGGCAGACAAGGGAGGTATAATTTTTTAGTCATTCAACAAATAATAGTCTCAGATCCTGGGTTTTCTTAAGTAAAGGAGAACCAATGGTTAATAATGGCCACAGAGATGTGGCCGGATGTGGTGGCTCACGCCTGTAATCCCAGCACTTTGGGAGGCCGAGGTGGGCAGATCACCGGAGGTCAGGAGTTTGAGACCAGCCTGATCAACATGGAGAAACCCCATCTCTTCTGAAAATAGAAAATCAGCTGAGCGTGGTGGTGCATGCCTGTAATCCCAGTTACTTGGGAGGCTGAGGCAGGAGAATCCCTTGAACCTGGGAGGCAGAGGTTGTGGTGAGCCGAGATGGTGCGCCATTGCACTCCAGCCTGGGAAACAAGAGTGAAACTCTGCCTAAAAAAAAAAAAATTATATATATAAGCAGAGATGTAATAAGCTAGATATAAACATTTTAATGACTATTATTGCTAGAGTATTTTTTTTAAAAAACTTCCTATTTTTTGAAAATATGAGAAAACAGTTTAGTTTTATATTTTCATGTTATTTATATATTGAGAAATCTGTGGTGTTACACATATTCAGTATAAAATTCTATAGTGAAAATAAATTAATTTTGTATCACTGGGCTGAATGAAGAAAAGCAGTACAGCATAAAAATTAGTCACATCCTAAGTTAGAGAACATAGAAACCCATTCTCTCCAGCTAGTTGCTGGTGAGCTGAACAAAATCTTTGGAAGTATAGATGCTCAAAAGTCCAGAGATAAACAGTGTAATTGGAAACAATTATGTCTGTGCCTTATAATAAGTATCAAAAGAGGATGGAAGATAGAAATTTATTTTTCCAGAAATGGTTGCATGGCCTTGGTAATATAAATTGGGAAAGGTCAAAAGCACTTATACTCTTCAGTAGTAGACTACTTGTGTAGTATACTGTTATACTACCCAAGTAAAGGTGTCCACAACCCAGCGAAGAACACACCTGAATGGAGCTGATTGAAGCGCCATAGTCTTGTCTTAGCCAAGTGAACTTTATTTACCTGATTGGAGCACCCTTGTCTTGTCTTAGCCAAGTGGATTTTATTGGTATGAGATACCAAACCAGAGAAAAAGCGACATTGCAAAGGGACGGCTGTAGCAAATGATCAGATGACTTAGCCCAAATTTAGATTGTTCTTATTAATTGTCTGTTTATCTGTCTTCTACCCTATTATTTTTTAAAAGTGTACTGTAGCTTACTGAAATATATTTAGTATAGCAGTGTGAAATACTACATGAAAAAGGTATGTCAAGGGGAAATTAAAGGTAGAAAAACATAGCCAAAATACAAATCACCAAAATAAGCCAGGTTCTTTTATGAAAAATTTTTTATAAAAATAAAGAAGATGCGTGTCTGAATAGAACACAGACCCATCTCTAAATAAAGATGAAGAGACTATAGATAGAACCTAGATTTTTCCCAGAATAGTGCTTGTCAAACTTTAGTGTATTAGAATCTCCTGGAGGTATCGTTAAGTCAGATTGGTAGACCCCATCCCCAGAGTTTCTGATTCAATAGATCTGAGTTGAGGCTTAAGAATTCACATTTCTATCAAGTTCCCAGGTGATACTGATGCTGCTGGTCTGGGGACCACACCTGAGAATCACTGCCCTAAAAAGGACTTCTATTAATACCCCTACTCCATCTACCAGCTAAGTGGGTAATAGAGGCTCCAAAGTAATATATTCTAGAAAACAGACCCAGTAATTTTAGTTGAAACATTTTCTAAGCTTATAATGATCAGTATCCCTCTGCAGTCACAAAACACTCAATAGGGGCCCGTAAACCTGCACTGAAATTATTTTGCCTTGTTTTTTCTTTATGTCTACCTTTTCCCTGTTATTTAGGATCTTTTCTTCTGGAATGGTTGGCATAAAATTTTAAGATAACAGAGTTAGGTCAGTGCCTTATAAGTAAAACTGGCTTATAACTGCATTCTTTCAGTATTCTACTAATAACATTCTTGCATATAAATTTTTTAATTCCTTTAAAGTTCATTCTCTTTCATAGTATTAAATTGAGATTTTGATCTACCATACATAATACTCAGTTATGCCCTGGGCAGTACCTGCTCACCCCAAAGGGTTAACTGGTAGGTAGAAATGATTACAAAATAGCAAACATGAGTCATAGCAGTTGGAAATATTGTTCACTGACAGAAGTGAGAGAACTTTGCCCAGCTCATCGGTGTTGATGTTCAGGATTGGAATGCCTGCTTTTCCCAGCTCAGTGGTCCATGCCCAAGAACATTTTGAAGTGAACTTTCAATAACATTATCCTTGACATTAATGTTGTTATCAACCCTTTCCCCCGGTCATTTTATTTTCAGGATGGCTGGACACCAGTTCACGCAGCTGTGGATACTGGTAATGTGGACAGCCTCAAGCTTCTTATGTACCATAGAATACCAGCTTGTGGAAATTCTTTCAATGAGGAGGAGTCCGAGTCAGGTGTCTTTGACTTGGATGGAGGAGAAGAGAGTCCTGAAAGCATATTCAAGCCTGTTGTTCCTGCAGACCTCATTAACCACGCCAACAGAGAAGGCTGGACTGCTGCCCACATTGCTGCTTCCAAAGGTTTTAAGGTATGTCTGTTAGCAGCTGGCCTCATCATGCAACTGTAATTTGATGAGCAGCAAAGTTGTCTGCTATAGATTAAGTGTACTTAAATGGAATAATTGGAGACTGAGTGATACAATTGCAGATGTTACCAATAGAAATTGACATTATTCCTATGCAATAGTTATGGTCAAGGGTATAACAGACTTTTAATAAAAATAATTTATTTGTAGTTTGTTAATGAGAAATATGAAGGTAATTTCAAACATTTTATCTACAATAGGAGCAAATCATTGGTGTTGATTTAGTTCATTGAGTTGTTTACTTCAGTACCAACACCACGCTGCTAGTGAGAGGCAGGGTGAGGATTCACACTCATGCTGCAGAGCTCGTTCTCTTGCCCGGTACCCTCAGCTGCCAAACTTACCCCTGTCTGTGCTGTCTTACCAGTATCTAAGAGGGAGCTCTAGATGCTCAAATAGAATACAGAATGATTCTGAATATTAAAGAAATAGTGTAATATAGTAGTCCATTCACTCATGTTTTTCTGATGTCAATCACTTTAGCATTAATTTGTGTTAGCAATAAGAAGATATTAGGAAGTTCCTGAGTGCAAGGTACTGTGTGTGCTAACATTTGTAAGGATCATTTCTGCCATTAGGTAGCTCCTAGTTCAGTGGCAAGTGTGCAGGGTACAAGACAAATGTAGGACAAGAAGAGCACAAAAATGAACACAAGGAGAACAGAAATGCACTTGGAACAGTATAAAAATGCAGCAATTACAGGAAAAAGAAGGAGAACATACATATTTCAAAGGGCAGAACTTCAAGAATGTTAGGCTCAGGCATGGCTCATTCTGGAGGAGTTGGAAATTATTTTGAGCTTTGCAAGGAGGATTAAATTCACCATCACCACTGAGAAAGGAGAGTGGTTCAGGTGAAAGGAGCAGTAAAAACAAACACATGGAAGTAGGGAGGTGGATAACAGGTCCCTGTTAATTGGGATAATGGAGAGTAGTGAGAAATAAGACCTAACTGGGAGTTTCACAACAGGGCCTGGGGCCTTCAGTGACATAGCAAGGAGTTTGGTCTTAATTTGCTATTCAAAGTGAAACCATTGAAAGGTTTTGTACAAAGGAACAAAATCAACTGAATAGTTTAAATAGATTCATTAAGCAAGAACATCAAGAAGATTTGAGATTACGAAGAAATTGGTATCAGGAAGAGACACTACATGAAAGATGATGAGAGCAGTGGAAATAATGAGAAATACTAGGAATGCCCCAGGAATGAGCATGGATTAGATGAGGGAAATGGGGAGCTGAATAAAAAGATAGTAGTGACATTCCCAAAAAGAACAAGGAAAAGGATCATTTTGATCAAGAAGACAGAATGCAGTTTTAGACATGCTGAATGTAAGTGCTACGATTTGTTCATCCGGATAGAGATAGCTAAAGATGTGTATTTAGAGCTCCGGGTTGGGTAACTTCCTGTTGTGATCTTGGCAGAAGCCATTCATCTTAGACTTTGGTGTTTTACAAAATGAGAAAAGGGCATGATTCAGTTCAATATGGAGGTATTGTTTGTTAGCAGTAGTTTTGTTGTTTTGTTTCCCCAACTTCACCCTTTGACAAAAAAGATACAAAAATTCTGGGAACTTGATTTGTATGTATGATTTGAATGGAATGCAATAATATTTGACATAAAAGTTTTTGGGAGACAAAGATGGGAAATGTGAATAGTTTAAACCTGAATATGTACAGTTAATCTAGGACTATGAATCCTTTTGCTGTTGTAGAGGTGCATGGAAAGGGTAGTTTGCAACCTGCCTCCACTCCTTTAAAAGAAAAACTCTGAGGCCGGGCGCGGTGGCTCAAGCCTGTAATCCCAGCACTTTGGGAGGCCAAGACGGGCGGATCACGAGGTCAGGAGATCGAGACCATCCTGGCTAATACGATGAAACCCCGTCTCTACTAAAAAATACAAAAAACTAGCCGGGCGACGAGGCGGGCGCCTGTAGTCCCAGCTACTCGGGAGGCTGAGACAGGAGAATGGCGTGAACCCGGGAGGCGGAGCGTGCAGTGAGCTGAGATCCGGCCACTGCACTCCAGCCTGGGCGGCAGAGCAAGACTCCGTCTCAAAAAAAAAAAAAAAAAAAAGAAAAACTCTGAATGTAATATGAGATGTTAATGATAGGAGTGTATTAGGCCTGCACTCAGCCTAAAGGCAAAAAAAAAAAAAGAAAAGAAAAACAAAACCTGAACACCCTTGATCTAGGATGTTCAGCTACTGAACCTCTCAGGCTAGGCAGAAAGGAACTCACTTCCCAAGGTGAGTTACCCTTCAGTGTAGGGCAATTGTGATGCTGCTCAACTCCTTAATTATGAATTCTTTATTAGTTCTGGTGTTTTTATGATCAAAGAGGGCATTGTCATTGATTTCCACACCTCTGGCATATTGTCCAAGGGAAATATGACCTCTTTCTCCCGTAGACTATGACTCTTGTGTATTCTTTTACTTTAAGAAGCACAAGATGAATTTTGGACAAGGAAAGAGAGATTTTTTTTTAAAGTGGGCATGACTGACAATATTCACACACTGCTAGGCTATTAATATATTTTTTAAGCCCTGGAGTGGACATTAAATCTTTTAGTCTAACCTTTCCATTTTATGATTAAGACATTTAAACCCCAGAGGGTTTAGTAGATAAAAGTTGGGAATGAAGCCCAGATTGCCTGAATCCATTAGTCTTTTCATTGTACCATACTTCCTTCTCCCCTAGTCAAAGATATTGGAAAATGTATTAGTATCATTTGCCTAATATCTATATTCTGGCTGAGATAGTTCTTCAGAAAGTAATCTACTTATAACTAAGATATTAAGGCCAGATTTCTGAAAAAATACAGCTCTGAGCTAGTCATTGCATTGGCAGAAAGATTCTACATTGACCACAAGTAGAGCTTAAAAATAGGTTTTTTTCTTTACTCTAGCATACATTTGTCTAATCTACACAGGGTAGTAGAATCATTGCTACCCAAGAAGATGACTTCAGTTTCCACATGGTTTTCAGTAGAGAATTGTGGAATTTCAGAGCTTGAAGAGACGTAACATAGCTCAGTGGTCCCCAACCTTTTTGGCAGCAGGGACTAGTTTCGTGGAAGACAGTTTTTCCATGGTTGGGGGTGCGGTGGGGTGGGAATGGTTTCAGGATGAAACTGTCCCACCTCATAAGGAGCACACAACCTAGATCCCTTGCAGATGTAGTTCACAGTAGGGTTCACACTCCTATGAGAGTCTAATGCCACCGTTGATCTGACAGGAGGCCACCGTTGATCTCTCAGGCAGGAATGCTTGCCCACCCTCCACTCACCTCCTGCTGTGTGGCCTGGTTCCTAATAGGCCATGGACTGATACTGGTCTGTGACAGGGGTTTGTGGACCCCTGACATAGTTCATCTAGTCAATTTCCCTTGTGTTGTAGATAAAGAAACTAAGTCTTTATCTGTAACAAATGGGAAATGGGTAACTAATTCCTCAAGCTCCATTCATTGAAGATCAAATTCCCACATCTGTCCTTTTTCCATGTTAACCCCCTGGTCTTTTTTCCAATGGTTAAGAAATCTGTGCAGACCACCATTAAATGTCATCGGAAAACCTCTCTCTACAGCTGGCCTGACTACTCCAGAGAGGCTGCTGAACTAAGGATAAGCCTTTGTTTCCATCATTTCATCTGAATAGATAGATGAATTTTTTTTTTTGAGACGGAGTCTCGCTCTGTCGCCCAGGCTGGAGTGCAGTGGCCGGATCTCTGCTCACTGCAAGCTCCGCCTCCCGGGTTCACGCCATTCTCCTGCCTCAGCCTCCGGAGTAGCTGGGACTGTAGGCGCCCGCCACCTTGCCCGGCTAGTTTTTTGTATTTTTTTAGTAGAGATGGGGTTTCGCCGTGTTAGCCAGGATGGTCTCGATCTCCTGACCTCGTGATCCGCCCGTCTCAGCCTCCCAAAATGCTGGGATTACAGGCTTGAGCCACCGCGCCCGACCGATAGATGAATTTCTTAATGAAACTTACTGTTCTGTCATGAAACCGTTGACATGTTAGTTTCCTGCAACAGAAACAAATTTAAGAGATTGTCTGGATTTGAGCGGCTCTGTTGTTGAAGTTCATATACCAAGAGATTTTTTTCACTGGAGGGACTGTGTGAATTTTTCACTACAGGAGGTGGTTATACTTCTCGATTACCGAAGCCAGTGGCTTCCTATCACTTCTGCTTTTGCTCAGTCTCCCTGGGTGTTTTAAAGAGTTGACGATTTAATGCAAACTCCTCCCTCCCTGGGCTTCCAGACCACTGTCCTTTTCTCACTTCCCCTCCAACTTTGCTGACCAGGCTTTCTATTTGTTTTTCTGCTTTTTGTTTTTTGTGTGTGTGTGTGTGTGTGTGTGTGTGTGTGTTTTAACTCTAAGCAACTCCCAAGTTTTATTCTCAGCTGCCTACTCCTGTTTTCTAAGAGCTTATCCAGTGTTTCAGGGGTCTTTCAGGAATCAATTGTGACTCCTGCAGTAACTAGTCCCAAACCCTTATCTCCATATCTGCCTTTTTACTTGTCCTCCAGACATTCATCGCCAGCATCCTAGAGGTCATGTCTGGGCAGGCCCACTGTCCTCTAGTCAGGTGGTAGCTCTCTTGTTACCCACTTTAGATCATTTTTGTGTGTTAGGATTGCGATCTGCCTGATGCATTGTTAAGCTTTTAGCCATATGAGGATTAGACGTTTGCACTCACACTGTAGCAGCCACCTCGGTCCTCCAAGAGGTCTCCATGAGGTATGTGCAAAGGTCCACATGACACCCCAATATTTGGATTCCTTCTTCCTAGGAATTGGATACAACAAGAACAAGATAATAGGAGTCACTAAAGTTATTCATTGTTGCATGGAGTTGGGTAGCTAGTTTAGAAAAGAGAAAATTAGATGAGGTGCCTGCAAAGGCACAAAGTCATTGGCACTAGATTTTAATAATGATAAATAGAAATCTGTTCTTTGAACACTGTTGTAATGCTTTTGATTATGATTATTTCCTTTTTTCTTTTAATTTTTAGAAAAAAATATTCTGGAGAATGCCTTTCTATACTCATTCCCTATAACATTCAGTGAAGAGTACTGAATCCTTTCTTACTTTGGACAGCAATGAATGGCAGAACCCTAAAGGGAATGTAAACTTGGCTGCCCAGGGTCATGCTCCACCTCTCGTCCAAGACGTGGGTCATCCAGTGTTTCCCACCAACACCTTTCATGGATCTGGGTTTTGATCCTTTTTTTCATCACTCTGAACTTTCTCACTTGAATGATCTTGTTGATCCGCAGAATATAATCTATACGGATTCTAAAATCTCATCTCTAGCCCTACTTAAGCATTTTCTGAGTCTGTCTAGGCAGGTCCTTTCCTTGATAATCAGGGGAACAAACTTTCCAGTTTGCTCAGTACAACCCTGTTTATGCCTGTCATCCCAGTGTAATTAACAGTGCCTTCTTTCACTCTCTAATGTGTTCCAGTTTAAACAACTGTAGGGTAATCCTGTTGGGGACCACATTCACTTTTGCTTCCACCAGATAGCTCTTCTAGCACATTCTTGGGCCCAAATGTTTATACTTCTTAGCCAATCTGCTGCAATTCTTGCTTCTCCTCTCTTACTCCAATAGCATCACCTGGCATTTGTTTACTTGCTCCATCTTCCTAACTGAAAGAACTCAAATGATCAACACAACTCTAAATTTACTCTTTCACGAATAAATTTTGAATACCTTGTCTCCTCCATAGTCTTGTCAGCACTGTCCTTAGGGAGCCCTCATCATTTGCTGTCTGGTCACATTCATGGTACTGCCGCGGTCTCATCATGTTCGGTCTCTGCTTCCCTTACATTGCCATGTGAGGGGCTTTTCTAACAGGTGAACATGGTGATGTAATTACCTGCTTCATGTCTTCCCAAGCCTCTATCACTTCCAGGGCAGGGATGCCTATCATAACAGTCAAGTCCCTTCCTGATCTGGTCTTGGTCTGTTCCCCTAGGCACACTTCTGTCTCCTTCCCTAGTGCGTGCTAGGCTTTGACCACGCACACTGGCCAATGTGCAAACATCCTGTGCTCGCTCCCCTCCCTGTCTTTGTATCTGCTGCTCCCATTACCTCAAATGGCCTCTTCTCCTGTCTTGACCCCTCTCTGCCTGGAAAACATTTCAGCTTGTCTTGGCTTCTTGGAGTTAGGTGTTCCCAGGATACCTCTCCACACTTTGCTTAGAGAGCGTGTACTTCATTGTAATTGTTTGCATGCCTCTCTGCCTCTCCATCTCCTCTGAACAGTTACTTTTTAATCCTTATATATACTGTATCCAGCAGAGTCTGTGACCCAAAAGTACTAAATGTTTGCTGAGTCAGTAAGAGAATGGACTGCTTTCTTTTTCTTAACTGGTCTCCTTGCTATCACTCTCTTCCTTTCCAATGTAATCTTTCAGTACAACAATTGGTTTGCAGAACAGAGCTGAACATGGCACTTTCCTTCCCAAACACATCCTCATGCCTACAGAAAAGCATGCAAAGTGCATAGCACTCAACCCTTTACAGCTGATAGCAGCCAACTTCATCTTTGGCCATGCACACCTAACTACCTTCTTGCTCATGTCATTATTTCCCACATTAATGGCTTCCATCTCCCCAGCCCTGTAAAGCAGCAGGTACACCCCAAGGTTGTTCTCAGCACTTGAGCTGGGCTTTCAATGTATATTTGCAAACTTTTTTCACTTTCTTTCCCTCTGCTCAAACTCTTGGCTCCCTGCTCTGACTTTGATTTTTATCTCTAGCTCTCTGGACTCAAGGTTTCTACTGAATTTCCTGGATGCTGGTACCTTGCTTCTCAGCTCTGCTGAAAGGAGCCTGGCAGTTCCCTCACTCCTCAACCTCTCCTCTGTCCTTGGTCCATAATAACGGATCCCTCTGTTTCAGCTGGACCCATGGGCACCCAGCATAAAGACAGCATTCTCCAGTCTCAATTGCAGGGAACTATGGCCAAATATTTGAGTTCCAGCAAGTGGAATGTGAGTGCACGTGAAAGCTGAGCCCTAAGCTACTTCTTTAAAAGGTCTCTGTTATGGCAGATGTCTCTGTATCCTAATAGGAATTTAGCTTAAACTCATCCATCTAGATCCCTGTCTCCGTATCACTTGGGTAGGACATCCTGCCCAGTTTAGGGCCCCTGGGACTCTATTTCCAGAAGCAGAGACTGGGATCACAGCATTTGTCCTCTTCACACAGTCCCATTCAACAAGGAGAGAGTATAGATACTTCTCTCCCTCTTTACCCCTTCTGCTCCTCCATAAAGTAAAACTGTACTCATTGCTTCGCCAGCCCCTTTTCTGAGTGTATCAGGTCACTTTGCATTCCTCCCTGAGACATGGAATTGCTCTACCTCACTCACCATCAGGACCCTCAGCCCACATAATAGCCCCTGGCCCAAAGGGGCTTTGTGCCCTGCTTATGAAGTTGTCGTGAGGGCTAAACGAACATTGAATACTTGCGAAGTGTGGAATGTGCCTGGAACTTAGTATGTGCTCAAATAGTTGTTGTAGCTGTTGTTGTTAAGTGTCCGTGGGGCCAAAGTTTTCACTTTCTTTGAGTTCCCCATGCAGCCAGCACATGCTGCAGAATTTACACTTGTAGTAGTGTTTGGCTATGCGCTACCCTCATGGGGACTGACATTCATGCTTTCTTAAAGAGAAAGTCACTGCTTATGGTCTGGCCCACTGACCTACTTGAATGTAAGAAAAATTAGAAATCACCTACTTTGAAGGTCAGAAATAAAAGACTATAAAAGAACAGGGTCAGGCAGTTCAGGAGTATTGCAAACTTGTGTTACACCTTTTATCATTTCTGTTTGTAATTTGAAGTAACAGTACTTAAATTGTCTTGAGATTAGTGACATTTGTTGATGTGCTATGGTACCTCACCAGTTAAGTGGATATTTGGACTGTTTTCTAGCTGGTGATGATGATGTCTATTATGGTAATAATAATGGCTGCTAATAACTCCTGGGAGTTTAGTACAGGCCATGAATATAAGAACTTTGTGTGCCTCTTTCATTTAAGTCATGTTAACCTTATGAGATATAGATACTTGAAATACAGATAGGGAAATGAAAGCAGGAAAATGTTAAATGATTCCGCAGCAGTGGTAGATATAGTCATTTTGGTTAGCAGGATTAGAATCCAGGTCAGCGGTGGCTCTTACCTACATTTACTGCAAGTTCTAACTTGCAAAATAAATGTGTGATTTTTATCACTTATCATCTTGAGAATTCACTAAGTTTAGTTCTCAGATTGCTTTCTAGTTAAGTTTCTAATTAGAGTTCATTTCTCAATCAACATTATCTTATTCATTTACTGATTTTGTCCAAATTAGTAACAACAAATTGATATGAATTGACATTTATTTATCTGACTTTGTTTTCTGTTAATTTCTTAGCGATTTCTTAAATCTGAACCGTAGACCTATGAAAGTCAGACTTCCAGACTTTTCTTTAAGATTTACTTTTTTAATGGCCACATAATAATTGTACAGACTGCCAGACTTAAATGGCAAGTTTTAGAGAGATTCCTCCAACCTGAACAGGGTCAGGCAGGGAGAAACAAATGTCCTAGTTTCTTCCCTTTGCAAGCAGGCAGATTTTCTTTACTCAGGAAACCCAAGGCCCGGTGTCCAATCTTTCCAACATCCAAGAAGGTTCTCTCTGTCAGCTTTATCCTCAGAGCAGCACTGGCTTCCTGTTAAAGTTTCACTGAATTGGTGGTTTCTGCTTACTCTTTGTTTTTCTTTCTGGCCCTTGGGAACTCACCGTACTTTCTAATGAACTCATTATGGCATTTAAAAGTATGTTTCAGAGGCAACATGAAGCAGCTGGAAGTCAAGTATACTCCTTGTGGAAGTGCAAATTGGTGTAGGCACTTTTGAAAGCTCTTTGCAGTATGGACTAACGTAGAACATGTGCATGCCCTGTGCACAGCAGTCCAGCCCTACCATATACCAAATACCCAACATGTGTCCACCACAGGACATGTACTAGAATGTTTATAGCAGAACACCAATGTTCATCAACAAGAGAATGGATGAGTAAATTGTGGTATACCACAATGGAATATAATGGAATCCCACATAGTAATCATTTTTTAATGAAGACAAATTCTGACTACTCCCAACACATGGATGAATCTTAGAGACATTATATTGAATGAAAGAAGCCAAATATAAAAATGCACCTACATACAGTACGATTCCATTTATATAGAGTTCACAAATAGGCCAAACCAATCTCTAAAATTAGAAATCAGATAGTAGTTGCCTCTGCAGGGGAGAGAGGAGTTAATTGTTGAGATGGAGTACAAAAGGGGCTTCCAAAGTGCTCCTTCCACAAATACGTTTGCTTTGTGATAATGCTTCAAGTGATACACTTCTATGTACTTTTCTATGTAGATATTATATTTCTTTTCTTTTTTTTTTTTTTTTCGAGACAGAGTCTTGCTTTGTCACCCAGGCTGGAATGCAGTGGCATGATCTTGGCTCACTGCTACCTCCACCTCCCATGTTCAAGCAATTCTCCTGCCTCAGCCTCCGGAGTAGCTGGGATTACAGGTGCCCACGACCATGTCCGGCTAATTTTTGTATTTTTAGTAGGATGGGTTTTCACCATGTTGGCCAGGCCAGGCTGGTCTCAAACTCCTAACCTCAAGTGATCCACCTGCCTCAGCCTCCCAAAGTGCTGGGATTACAGACATGAGCCACCACACCCAGCCGGATATTGTATTTCTTTTAAAAATATTTTATATTAGAAGAGAAAAAAGTATATTTTAAAAGTGGATGAAAGGGTATGCTACAGAAAGAGAAGAAAAGGCTATTCAAGATGACTTGATTTAATATGTTGTTAGAACTGCAAGACAGCCCCATGCCTCCGAGTGGGTGTGTGTACGTGTGTGCGTGTGCGTGTGTGCGTGTGTGTGTGTGTGTGTTTAGGGGAGTGATGGGCAGGTCGTTGCTTGTTTTGGTTATTAGTTCCTTTTCATGCTTTCTGGTCTATTCATTTTTCTCCTTAGCCTTGTGAGAAATTAGCAAACAAATCATCAAGTGGTAAACATTGATATAGGAGAGTTCCTTGGTAAATGTCCTGATGTAATACCTTGCCATGTGATTATTTATTAGAAAATGTATGTATATATATTATCTCTTACTTTGCATTTGAAACAATATGGAGGACTAAGACTTTTCAGTTCATAATTCTACTTTTTGAATGGAGATTTCCTTAAGCAACACAGAAGAAGAAAAAGCTGAAAAGGAAAGGGAGCATCACTTCAATATCTATAGGGAATGATTTTCTAAAATCTCAATCAACATGATGTGCATATTTTTCGAATAAAATATGGCAGGGTAACATCTCAAATACAAATATGCTTATGAGGACTCTTAGAATTTTTAAAATTAGAGCCCTGCACTTATATTACCAGGAAAGCAGTTTATAGTCTAGAAGACAGCAAAGTACATCCCGTTATAGCAAAAGTCTTCTGCTTTATATTGCCAAATTACCATAAAAGGAGAATGTCTGCTGAAATTAATTTTGTTTTTAATTTGAATCTGCAGATTGAGTGATTAGCAAGCTATTTTTTTTCTTGAAACCTAAGAAGCTGTTCTGTGGAACAGTGTTATGATCCTATCATTTGCATTTAAATAAGCACTCTTTGCTTTGCATTTCTAGACATTGTTTAGTTTAATCTAAGATTAATCTGTATATTGGGGTTGATGGAATTGAAATAAGATTTATAGCTGTGAATTCTTGATTTGATTGTTATAGGCAACTGGCTTTTCCTTTGGGTTTTGTACTCAAGTTAATTCATTTGGACTTGGAGGTAATCGAGCTCTTGTCTTTACAGAACTGCCTAGAAATCTTGTGTAGACACGGAGGGCTTGAGCCAGAAAGGAGAGACAAGTGCAATCGGACTGTGCATGATGTTGCCACTGATGACTGCAAGCATTTGCTGGAGAATCTTAGTGAGTGATGTTCAGAGATTATTGTTTATCTTTCCCCTCTGTTGCTGGGGCCTCTGGTACAATGGGAAAAACTATTTACAGTTTTTGCATCTCCTTTTAACCTTTTGGAGCCCCAACTATGGCAAAATACTGACTATAAGTGTGATAATTATTTTTCCATGTAGAATGACTTTTTGCAGAACTAATTGCTACTCAAGTGATGCTGGCTTCTCCTTGTATTTTACTGACCTAGGAGAGCAATCTAAATATTTATTGCATTTTTCTTCTGACTTAGATTGTCTTTCTAGACATTAGACTGGCAGGATATGAGAAATCCTAGCTATGTACTCTGCATCAGTTGATTGTATGAGGCAGGCAAGTTGGTTATCTCCCAGCACCTGGTTGCCTACTTTTCTGTGAAGATAATTGATGATCTTTTGGGTCCCTTGCAGCTCCAAGAGTATATGCTCCTCAGCATATTTTGTAAAGGCTCACTTTTGGGTTTGTGAGTGTGGAGTATAGACCTTACGAAACATTATGACCTCTTACATTAAGATTATCACCCAATCCATCCAGTCAGCCAGCTGTATCAGTAATTCAATTTTAGGATAAGCAGATTTTTAAAAACTTAAATAATGATTTTATCTTCAACCTAATACATACCTTCATATACTTTTATTTTGTGAAGAAAATTTCAGAATGGCTAGGAAGCATATATGCAAACTGTGTAAGTAAACTTTAATATAAAAAGATAAAAGAGAATCATAGAAATTCTCTTTAAACCTGAGTGGGTTTTTTTTGGTTGACAGAAGGTTTTATTTATCATTAAAGTCTAGCTTTCAGGACCTTAAACTTTTGAATCACTGCTCAGTGTCTGAAACAGTATCTTATATAGGATTTCTCTAAAATAGTTCTCTTATTATAAGCTGATGCTAACCTAATAACAAACATGGAAAACTTTCTGTTGGGCTAAAATTTTATTATGGAATGTAAATACTATCATTTAATTATATTCCACATTTTGTTATTAAACATTTGATAATGGAATAAGTAGATATAGCTGTGGTATCTTAGATGTGAGAAATATGAAGCATATTGGCATGGCTGGGATAGAGGTGTGATTAGAGGTGGGAAATTGGAAGGATGAGACAGCGCAATTGATGTTTTGGGCAGTTTAATGCTCATTTCAGTAGTTTTGACCCTATATGACAGTCAAAGATGAGTCAGTGAGATTCTTGATAGTGCATAATATGATACAAAGAGTGTTTTGGAATTTCGTAGGCAGCTCTTTGTGTGACAAATCAACCTATAGAGAGTCTGGAAACAGATCAAGCATCAAAGAGTTTTAATGATGAGTCCTCAGTTGAACCAGGGTGGAAGAGAGGAAAATGGTATATAATGAGGAGAGGCATGAGAAATCCTAAAATTGAGGATTAAGGAGGACTTTATGAAATAAAAGACTGGTATGGGAGACCTGAGTATAATTTCTGTCTCAGACATGTTGGCAGGCTTTGCAGGTGTACATCCTGTGGAAGACTGGACATTAGATAGTCTGATTTAAGGGAAAGGGCATCTGAATTCCAGCTCCCAGAGGTCTGTGTAATGTCAGGCAAGGTGCTTAGCCTTCTCTCACCTTAGTCTGCTTGCCTGTTAGTAGGGTTAATAATTATTCATGTACCTGAGTGCAAAAGAGTGGATCGTTTCTTAAGGTCTTTCTAAGATTCCAATTCTGACAATCTGAGAGAAGTAAAAGAGACAGGATATGCATTTAGATTATGATTACTTCCATAAGGCTGATGATAAAAGCTGTGAATGTAAATGAACTATAGAAAGTCAGTGGGGCTGGGTGCAGTGGCTCACGTCTGTAATCCCAGCCCTTTGGGAGACTGAGGTGGGCAGATCACCTGAGCTTGGGAGTTCCAGACCAGCCTGACCAACATAAAGAAACCCCATCTTTACTAAAAAATACAAAATTATCTGGGTGTGGTGGCATATGCCTGTAGTCCCAGCTACTCAGGAGGCTGAGGCAGGAGAATTGCTTGAACCTGGGAGGCAGAGGTTACAGTGAGCCAAGATGATGCCACTCCACTCCAGCCTAGGTGACAGAGCGAGACCCCATCTCAAAAGCAAAGAAAGTGAAGAACAGAATGTGTCAAAGAAAAACAAAGATGCACAATTATTTTCATTTATTGAACAAACTACTCCTCGCCTAAGCACATAGCTAGAAGCACTCTTGCATGTGTGTACCAGGAGATATATGAAAATGTGTGTTGCGGCATTGTGTGTAATACTAGAAAACTGAAAGCATTCTAAAGGGAAATCTATTAGGGAATGGTTAAATAGAATAAACTCTAGAAAATCCATATCTTAAAGATACCAAGTAGCACTTAAAAATAAATTTTATCTATATAAATCACCTTAAATACTTTAAAGAAATGTTGAGTGAAGAAGTCAGTTATAAAAGGACATATAATATAAAACCATCTGTGTAAAAAGTTTAAAAATACAACTCCAAGCCTATATTTGTTATAAGTACCACTAAATGAGGCAACGTGTAAAAATATGCATAGAGGAGGTAAGAGCTTCCCCATGGAAGATGTAAGTGAAAATTGAAGGGCTGAGCCAAGAAAGAGTGGAAAATAGAGACATTCCAGGTGAACTAGCAGCATATCTGGAGGCACTGAAGGGGACGTGCTTTGGAGTTTTTAGAGGTATTTAGCTATATCTGCAGTGCTGGGGAGAGGAAGGAGATGAGTGTGGAAAGTCTAGAGTGAGGTCATAAAAGGCCTTGTATTCCTTTTGATTCAATCCTCCGTGTAAGTTTTGAGGCAGTCCCGTGGACCTGAATGAACAATTGAATGATTACAAGTAAGGACATAAGAGGTAGGTAATGGGGAAATAGTTATCTTGACACACAGGGTACCATAGATGGGGAGCATGACTGGTACCTAGTAAGAGGGAAGGAGGCCTGAACAAGCAAGGGAGGAACAGGGCTGGAGAAACAGTGTCATGGTTCAAGTCATAGGTGTGCTGTGAGACAGGAATGATGTATAGGGTGAGGGGAGAAGTGAACTGAAGGCCAAGCCCAGAGAAACCCCTATCTTTAGGTCAGAGAAGATTTTTTTAAATGACTCTAAAAGAAGATTGGGAAATAGGAAGGAAAAGAGCCAGAAAACAATGGTGTATGGTCAGGCATGGTGGCTAACGCCTGTAATCCCAGCATTTAGGGAGGCTGAGGCAGGAGGATTGCTTGAGCCCAGGAGTTCAAGACCGGTCTGGGCAACACGGCAAAACCCCATCTCTTCAAAAAATACAAAAAAAAAAAAAAAAAAAAAAATAGCTAGGAATGGTGGCATGCGCCTGTAGTCCTATCTGTTCTCTACTCCATGGGGGGATGAGGCAGGAGGATTACCTGAGCCAGGGACGTCAAGGCTGCAGTGAGAGAAGATGGCACCACTGCCCTCTAGCCTGGGTGACAGAGAAAGACCCCATCTCAAAAAAAAAAAAAGGAAAAGAAAAGAAAACAATGGTGTAATTGGATTCAAGTTAGGAGACCTTTCTAAGAGGAAGAAGTAATTTAATAGTATCACATTCCCTAGACTGTAAGGGTTAAAAAAGAGTCGATTGCATTTGGCAAATAGGAAGTTACTGCTAACAGAGACAAGTTTCATGCAGTTATGTAGACAGAAGCTGATTATTTTAAGCAGAGAATAATATGGAAAGGCAGTGGAGAAATCTCCAGTAGAATAGTTTTCTTCATCTATAGAATAAACCCCTTTTGTTAATTCATTGAACACATGCTTTTATTGAGCTGCTCTTTGTACCAGTCACTATCTTAGCCACTTGATGTAAGTCAGAATTTTAAGAAGGTTGTTCTCATCCTGAAGCTTATAGTCTAACATTAAGAGATAAAATGAATAATAAACATAAGAAAAATTTATTTTTTGGCTTTGTGAGGTGGTGAGATATGCTATGGAAAAGACTAAGGGGGGATGGAAACTGTAAGGGTGGGTTTTAGCTTTTAAAATGGTGGCCAAGTTTGCCTCACTGATGAGACATTGAAGCCAAGGCTTGAAGGAAGTGAACAGGGCAGCTATGTGGATATCTAAGGTAGGAGCTTTAGCACTAGTTGGACAGAGGCCTGAGGTAGCAGCATTCCTGTTGTGTCTGAGGAACTGCAAGGAGGGCAGGGTGACTGGGTTAAAAGGAAAGAGAAGCAGGAAGACAGGTCAGAGCCCTAGCCATTTCAGTGTTTGAGTGCAGGAGAGCAGGTACAGGGTGAAGTGGGGCCTGATCTTGTTGGAACGTGTAGGCCATTGTAAGAACTTAAGGTAGCCATTGCAGTGTTCGACTGTAGGAGAGATGGGATCTGATGCACATTTTAACAGTAGCACTGGCTGCTTTGTTGAGAATCAACTATAGGAAGTCACAGACAAATCAGGAACACCTGTTAGTACATGAATGTAGTATTCCAGGTGAGAGACAATTGTGGTGGCTCCGTGTAGGACTGTAGCAGATGAAGTGGTGAGAAGGACTTGGGTTCTGGATACAGTTGAAGGTAGAATCAACAGAACTTCCTCATGGATTGAATGCGAAGTTTAAGAGAGGGAAGAGATTCGTAGATAATTCAAGGTGTTTAGTCTGAGCAACTCGCATGATGGAGTTGTCAGTACTTGTTAGGGGAAAGGCCGTGGATGAAACAGATTTTGCTCATGAAGTTGGGGAGTTCAGATTTGGATGCAGGAATTTGAGATGTTTTTTAGGGTGTCTATGTGGAGATGTCGAATCAGCAGGAATTCCGGAGACGAGTGAGAGCTGATGAATAAATGTGAAGGTCAGCAGTCTATCAGTAATATTTAAAGTCATGGAACTGGATGAGATCACTAAGGGAATGAGCATACATAAATTAAATAGAGAAAGGAGCCCTGAAACACACTATCGTTAAGAAGTCTGGAAAAGGTGAAGGGAACAATAAAGGAACAACATTAAAGAGTGACCAAGGAGGTACTACCTCCTTCCAGGAGAACTACCATCTATGGGTATGGAGATCCAGGAGGATTATATCAAGGAGAAAAGAGATCACTTGTGTCGGATACTGTGGATAAGTAAGATGACTGAGAGTCAGAAAATGGAAAATAAAGTAATCCAGCAGTTGGTTAGTTAATGGAAAAATCCAGTTTAAGAAGAGAATCTTATAAACACGTGTTGTTTTAAAACATTTTAATTGTAAAGCATACAAAGTAATTTTTTTAACCAACGTTTAGATAGACGTCTTTAGTGTGGGTTCTACTAATTAAAATTTCACGTACTCTTGCTTGAAAAAAACATACCTTTAATTCATCATCTATGATTTCTAGTGTTGGACTGCTTAAACACATTTATGAAGCAAACTAAAGGTAGTATCTGTCCAGAGATTATTAAACCCTTTCTCATTTCATATAGTTGTCCCATTTATACCTCATTAGATAACATTTTTTAGCAGTTCCTAAACTGTCTCTGAAGGATTCAACTTAGTTTTCACAGGAACGGTAACTCATTATTTCATCAATTTATGGAATATTTAATTCACTAACTGTAGTCATCAGTTCAGTGAATATAGAATATTTGGAAACAAACACATGTAACTCAGTATACAATTCAGTCATGAGAACAGAAGTACATGGGGATGCTACCCACTGCGCTGGAGCCTTAGTCAGAGAAATCGGAAAGAGCTTTTCAGAAGTTCATTCCTACTACCCTGTTAACCATTTATCAAATACTTACTGGTATTTACCATATAAGAATATATAAAATCTATTACAAAAGTAAGTTCATTTATTCTTCATACCAACTCGATGTACATTCCCTCCATTTTATGGAAGAAATTGGGGTACAGAGAGATCAAGGCAATTTACAAGAACACACAGCTATAGGAGGCTGACCCTGACCCTGGGGCTCAACCCAAGGTTCTCAGTTACTATCCTAAGCATCCCAACCTGTCCCAACTATAGCCTGCCTCATCCATGACATTATCTATGAAGGAAAGGAGAATATAGAGAACTTAAGGTCAAGGGAGGGTTATAGTTCTTTCAGATTTTTTTTTAAAAACTTGACAGTCTTGCTGATGGGAAAGAGTTAATGAAATAGAAACAGCCAAAGATGCAAGGAAAGAGACAGTTCATGCAGCATGCTTCCAAAGAAACTGAAGAGATTGGGAGACAAGTTTACTCTGGGCCGGGCGCGGTGGCTCAAGCCTGTAATCCCAGCACTTTGGGAGGCCGAGACGGGCGGATCACAAGGTCAGGAGATCGAGACCATCCTGGCTAATACGGTGAAACCCCGTCTCTACTAAAGAATACAAAAAACTAGCCGGGCGACGAGGCGGGCGCCTGTAGTCCCAGCTACTTGGGAGGCGGAGGCAGGAGAATGGCGTGAACCTGGGAGGCGGAGCTTGCAGTGAGCTGAGATCCGGCCACCGCACTCCAGCCTGGGTGACAGAGCCAGACTCCGTCTCAAAAAA
>NW_016804227.1:1563966-1588194 GCF_001698545.2 Rhinopithecus bieti | reverse complement strand
AAAAAAAAAAAAAAAAAAAAAAAAAGTTTACTCTGGTGTAAGAATGTTCAATATAATGTTATTTAATGGAATAAAATAGCTATCCTTTGGTTTGTATTTTTAAATGTTTGTATCTGCTTATTTTATATAATAGTTTTGCATTTTTTTTCTGTCTGGATTTTTTTAACTCCTAATTCTTTTACTCTTCTACCAGATGCTCTTAAAATACCCTTAAGGATTTCAGTGGGTGAGATTGAACCAAGCAACTATGGTTCTGATGACTTGGAATGCGAAAACACAATATGTGCTTTAAATATCCGCAAACAGACATCATGGGATGATTTTTCAAATGCAGTGAGTCAAGCTCTGACAAATCATTTCCAGGCAATCTCTTCTGATGGATGGTGGAGTCTGGAAGACGTGACTTGCAATAACACCACTGATTCCAACATCGGCCTCAGTGCAAGAAGCATACGATCCATCACGCTAGGTATCAGCAGTCCTATGACGAAGAAAAAGTGAAATTTCTGGGTTTATTTATGTTTATGGGTTTCATAACCTGATTCTTAGTTCATTGATTAAGCACATTCAAAGCTTATTGTGGCAGCTGCCGGTGATGAAAAACTTGAGTATTCACAATGTAGCCATTATGTAATGTTGCCTGTTAATATAAAAATGCTTTTATACCTCAAATAATACTGAAAGAGTAAAAAACATGAAAGCCCTTGATGAGGCTTTGTGATTGCACTTGCTGTTCTAGATAAATGCAAGAAACTAAACACCCCACAGCTGCTTGCTTTTGCACAAGTAATGAACACAGCTCAAAATTTGTTCTCAGGTTGACCCAGGAGCACTACTAATAGTGCATTAGTACCTTACCTCCAGGACAGGTTTTCTGATGAAGTCTAGACTTGAAAGAAGCACTTTAATAAAGATATATTCAGTGCTCCTACATGGGATGAATCAGGGTGATAATTGGTTATTTCAATTTGATAGACAGCACAAAACAGATTCCAAAGAACTTAGGAGATTTGCTTTCTGCTGAGCATAGTAAGTTCTCTGTAAATATTAGTTGTCCCTGATTAGTTCCTTTCTTCTTGGTCCAGGAGAACTACCATCTATGGGGAACCTGCTCCTTTGCAAGGACTGTGTTGGGTGCTTTATAAATAGTCCTTTCAATGGTGTCATTTTACAGATAACTGTACAAGATGACTTGCTTAAGGGCACAGAACCAGTGAGCAAAGCAGACAGGATTCAAATCATATTCTGTCTGATAGAAAAGCTTGTATACTTTCAACAGCACCATACTGGAAAAGAATGGTCCAAGGTTGAGGGAAAGGTGGGCGTTTTACCGTTGCTATTTATCTGTCAGATTATTATATCAGAAAGTGTTTTATTCTCTTTACCCATATATGTTTATTTACTTTCAAAACATGTTACTAGTTTTTAGAGAAGAGTATTCATGACAACTTGATTTTATGGATCTTTGGTATGATCATTAAAATTACTATTATTGACTAGGCATGGTGGCTTATACCTGTAATCCCAGTGCTTTGGAAGGATGAGGCAGAAGGATCACTTGAGCCCAAGGGTTCAAGACCAGCATGGGCAACATAGTGAGACCTCATATTTACAAAACAATTTGTTTAAATTAGCTGGGTGCAGTCACATGCACCTGTAGTCCCAGCTACTCGGAGACTAAGGTGGGAAGATCCCTTGAACCCAGGAGTTTGAGGCAGCAGTGAGCTATCATGCAGCCACTGCACTCCAGCCTGAGCCACAAAGTGAGACCCTGTCTCTTTAAAAAAAAAATTATTATAGAATTGTTATAATGTACTTAAAATTGCATTAAGAGATGATTCAGTTCTTAGGAACACATTTTGTCCACACATGAAGTATTACTCAAAATATGGTTCTGGCCCGGGGTCTGATAAACGAAGTCAGTACAGCTGTGTATTGAAGGAAATGGCCCTCCATCAGCCTTTGTTCAGCTAATGTGGAAACTGACAAAGGCAGATGGATATTCACTGCCAACAGATAAGTTTACTTCTGTGAGCAGTGCATGCTAAGGCTTGAGTATTGCAGTGGTCGTGCTAGTCTCAGAGGTATCGAGCACCCTAGTAGCATTTCACATCCAAACATCATTGAGTTTTGTGGATAAAGGGCTTAATTTAGTGCCTTGCTGTAATCACTTCATAATTGGTAATTATTAGTGTTATTATTGTGTGTATGTAAGTGAGTTTGCTGGATGCATAACCTAAGCTACATGAAAGGAACTTCAGGTCAGCAGATAAGCAGAATTACAGGTGGGTGTACATATATATCGGAGGCATGCTGAGAATAGATATTTGGGAATTGATCTGTGGAAGTTAGAGATGAAAACAAATATGTATTACCAGTCACCCCCTAGGGAAGATACTTGTGGAGTGGCACCCTTTCAGAACAAGAGTGAGCAGAGGGCCCACAATGGGAGAAAGCCTGCCTTATTCTGAGCACCTGAAATTATCTACTTTTTTTTTTCTGGAATCTAAAAATTTGCTGGAAAGGGGATCAGGGACCAGATCATAAATGATCTCATATCTCATCCAAAGTGCTTAAGCTTTGAGAAACAAGCATTGGAAGAACCCTGAAACAGTTTTAGATTATGGTCAGCTTTGTTCTTAAGAGCTTAACCCTAGAAATACTTGAGTGGATATATTTGCTTTCTAGATCTCTCCCTGAATCTCTCCTATGGGCTGCTTTGGAGAAGTCTGTAGGTTGAAAGCCTTCCTTTCAACCTTCAACAAGAATTTCATTAGGGAGCTAACCCCTTGTGTGGCCCTGTATGTGTTCCATACGTGCCTTTGACAATGTAAGCTCTAGATTCGTTAGGGTTCTCACAGAGGAGAGCATGTGTTTTACGCTTGTGAGAAAAATCACTCATAAGCTGCCCTTGACATTTTATTTCATTTTTTGGAACTAGGAAATGTGCCATGGTCAGTGGGTCAGAGCTTCACGCAGTCCCCGTGGGACTTTATGAGGAAGAATAAGGCAGAGCACATCACTGTGCTTTTGTCAGGTAAGGATGTCCCTAACTAAGGGAACGTTTAAAGGGTGTTTGCTTCATGGCTGCCTCAGAGCACCAGTTCTTAAATCTTCACATTTCATCCTATGTCTTCTAGCCACGCACATGTGACTTCCACCACTAGGTAATTAGATGTTTTTTGAAATGTTTGATTAAGGGGAGGAAAATTCAAAAGCTATGTTCTTGACACCCGTGGTGATGTCTGTCTGGATCATTGATTCCTGTCATTCTGATTGCATCACTCATTGGAAATAAACCAGAGGCCAAACTGGCATGCTGACAAGAGAATGACAGAGACTGTATTGTGCTTAATAATGCTTATAATGGTACAGGCTAATGTTTAGTGGGCACCTACTATGTGCTAGACCCTGTTGTTTATAGCATAAGTATCAAATCATTTAATTCTCATAACCCAATGAGGTACACATTTCTGCTTATCCTTATTTTATATCCAAGGAAATTGAGGCTCTGAGAGATTGATATTCTTGCCTAAGGTCATGCTACTGCTACGTGGTATAGGAACACTCAATTTCTCAGCCCTTGATGCTAAACAGCTATGGATTTCATCACGTATTTCCCATACTTGGGAATGGAGTCTGAAAATTCAATCTTAACTAATAAATATTTATTTTATTACTTGAACTGGACTTACTGAAGTTTAAAGAAAAGTGTGAGGCCACCCCAGAAAATTGCTTTAGGCCCAAACAATGTATTGAGAGAATGGCAGAACTTGGGGGGAGGGGTGACGGAGTATTGCCAATGGACCTAATGCAGGCCAAGGCCAAAGCTTTCTGAGATTGCAATGATCTATGATAACTTTTACTTATGAACTGTAAAGCATTGAGCCCAGCAATCAGCAGATACTGGGCACAGTGTTGGGACTGGGATCTGGAGGCCCTGGCTGTGGTTGCTGGGAGGTAGGTGGGCATCCCAGGGGGCGGGGGAAGGAGCAGCTGGGAGCTCTTGGGAGGTCAGGAGCAGTGGCAGTTTATCAGCCAGAACAAAGTGTGACAATATTTTCACAACAGAAAGGCACATTGGTGCCTCCTGGCCAAATGTCAGCTCTACCTACATAAGTCAAAAAACACACTTCTCTTTTATGATAGATTCTGTTGTATTTTGATCATTTATATTTAATAAAAGAATGCCCATTTTTCTTCTTTGTCCTTTCCTACAGGTCCTCAAGAAGGCTGCCTCAGTAGTGTGACTTATGCCTCCATGATCCCTCTCCAGATGATGCAGAACTACCTCAGGCTGGTAGGTGGACACTGCTGAGTCGAGGCCTGTATTTCCCATCCTTGCCACTGGAAAACTGGGTGGCCCATTTTTATGTTTAAAGGAGTGCAAGCCCTCCAAACCCACCCTGTGCTCTGACACCATTACCTTTCCCACCAGCCCCCTCTCTGGCAGGCTGCCAATTACATAGTCTGGATGTCTGTCACTGTCATCCGGGTATCTATTGCCTGGATCCAGAGGCCACCTGTGACCTGTGAAGTGTTATAATTTGGGCAGGAGCAGGTTGTCTTCCTTTAACAAGGACTTGATGTCAAGTAAATGATGATCACTATGGAAGGGAATGACCACAAATATTAAGATGTCTTACTATAAATTTTTATGACTTAAAATTGAGTAAAGATGCTAGCATTAGTGAGAAGGTTAATTTGGCCACTTTAACAGAAACCAAATAATTACAGCTTAAATGGGATAGAAGTTTATTTTTCTCAAACATGTAAGTCCCAGCAGGTGAGAGGCCTGGGGAGGGAGAAGTGGCAGGGCGACCTCCCCAGGATCTCAGCACCCTTTCTCCCTGCTCCACTCTTCCCTGGGATGTTGTTTGTGTTGCTTGATCAAAGGTAGTCACCACTCCCACTCCCACTTTCTAGCTGGAAGGAGACAGCCTGGAGGGCAAGCCTTTCCTTTCAGGGGAATTGCAAGTGTCATTCCTGCCCACATCCCATTCAACAGAACTTAAGACACCTGTCGCTGCCTAGCTGGGAAGTAGAACCTTTTGCTGGGCAATCGTGCACCCACCTAAAACCAGGTGGTCTGTTACTAAAAGGAAGAAGAAGAATATGATCATCAAAAGAAAGTAGCAAATTATAAATGTAAAATGGATAAATGTAGTGCTTTGCGTTCATTACATACTTATCACATGCCATGCAATATGCCAAGTGCCGTTATGATTTATTTTATTTATCCTTCAAAACATCCCTATGAGATAATTTCATCCATTTGATACATGGGGAAACTGAACAGAGAGAGGTAAAATGCTCAAAGTCATGCATCTAATAAGTGATGAAGCCAGAATTGTGCAAGTCTCTGATGTGTATGAGATCTATCTAAAACTAATACTACTGGTATAAAACATCAAAAAATAATTTTGCTTGCTGCCTTAATTTAGATGACCTTTTTAAATAAATGAGTTGAAACTATGACCCTTGACAAAAGTTGTTTCCACAGACTGTGAATTGATGCCTTTGTTTTCACTCCTTATGAAAAGAAGTATTCAAAACCATTCCATTGATCATCTAGCCAGGCTCAAAGTTAGGATTAACTGTGGCTGTACCAGCAGCCCCAGTAGCAGAGAAACATTCAAAGCCTCACCATGTAGAAAAGGTGGATTCTCCTAAATCTGATACTTTGACTTCTTTGCTTTACTCTTTGTCCCCCTTCCTGAAAGCATCAAAGTATGTCTGTGATAGGAAGGAGATCTATATCATTACTTGGCTTACATGAAGGTGGAAGGGTGTGATTAACTGGTTTTCAGGAATGTTAGCCTCAGGCTCTCAGTAGAATCAGCTGGTAGAACCACTCCCTTCTCTCCCCTTCCCCATTCTCAGCTTCTCCATACAAGGCAAGGTTCTGACCCAGGGCTTTTCCTTCATCCATTAAGATGATAAAACATAACTGCAAATTAGTGTTGACTAACAAATCTGGAAAATGAAATGTCTGCTAGTCACATTATATGTAAAATATTCCAAGTACACTTATATGTGTGCCCCCTTATACATAAGACATAGTTTTACTACCAGTTAACAGCAAATCAGAGACCAAACCCTGTTGTTAATTCTATTCTGAATTCAGTGAGTGTACATAAAAGGCTTTTTTAATCCAACGATTAACTCTTGAATGAATAAAATAAAAATGTATCACTTATTTCAGCGGTCACTGCAAAATTTAAAGTGACTGAGACAACAATATATCATAATGGTTGTGAATGTTTTCTCTTCCATAAACAATTATAAGCCCCTTAAGAGCATAGGCCCTGTGTTATATATATTTGTGTCCTGTTATTTCAGTTGTTTCACAGCTGTTTATTGAGAGCCTCTTAAATGCAGGTAATGTTTTAGAAACTGAGGATAGAGCTATGTGTAAGACACATTCCCTGGCCTTATAGAGTTTGCCTTCTAGTGGTAAGGAAGGCAGATTTTAAAAAAATCAAATGAATAAATGTATATGTAATGTGATGACCAGCACTAACACAAGTGTGAGGTAAAATAAAGCAGACAAGGAGATAAAGAGTGGGTGGAAGGGGAGGCAGAAAGCACTATTTTTAGATGGCGTTATCAGGAAAGATCTTACTATAGTGACGTTTGGACTGAAAAACAAATGAAGTGAAGGGAGTCACCTTGTGGAGGGTGTTTGAGGTACAGGGAACCACAGATACAAATGTATCTAGGTTGACAGTGAAGTCTGGGAAGTGATCAGAAACTAGATCATGCAGGAATATGGCAAAAAAATTTAATTTTACTCCAAGTGGATAGGAAGCCACTGGGGAAATTTGAGCCAGAGAATGGCATAGCTTCCCAGTTCCACAAATAGCTACAGGCACATTGATGTGTGTTGAATTGTTGGAAATCTGTACAGTAAATATACAAATGTAGTAATAGTTGACTTTGTTTACCTTCAACTTTTATGTTCCGGGGTACTTGTGCAGGTTTATTAAATAAACATGTGCGATGGTGATTTGCTGCACAGATCATCCTATCACCTGGATATTAAGCCCAGCATCAATTAGCGATTCTTCCTGATGCTCTCCCTCCACCCAACCCCCACTGTGACAGGCCCCAGTGTGTGTTGTGCCTCCCACTCCACCATGTGTTCATGTGTTCTCATCATTCATCTCCCACTTATAAGTGAGAACATGGAGTGTTTGGTTTTCTGTTGCTGCATTAGTTTGCAGAGGATTATGGCTTCCAGCTCCATTCATGTCCCTGCAAAGAACATGATCTCATTCCTTTCTATCGTTGCTTAGTATTCCTTGGTGTATATGTACCACATTTTCCTTATCCAGTCTATCATTGATGGGCATTTAGATTGATTCCATGCCTTTGCTATTATACATAGTCCTGTAGCGAACATATGTATGCATGTATCTTTATAATAGAATGATTTATATTCCTTTGGGTGTATACCCAGTAATGGGATTGCTGGGTCACATGATATTTCTGCCTCTAAAAAGAAATGAGGATTCGCGACACTGTCTCCCACAGTGGATGGACTAATTTACACTTCCACCTACAGTGTAAAAGTGTTCCTTTTTTTCCACAACCTTGCCAGCATCTGTTGCCTCTGGACTTTTTAATAACCACCATTGTGACTGGCGTGAGATGGTGTCTCATTGTGGTTTTGATTTGCATTTCTCTAACGATCAGTGATGTTGAGCTTTTTTTCATGTGTTTGTTGGCCACATGAATGTCCTTTTGAGAATTGTCTATTCATGTCCTTTGCCCACTTTTTAATGAGTTCGTTTGTTTTCTTGTAAATTTGTTTAAATTCCTTGTAGACTCTGGATATGAGACCTTTGTCAGATGGATAGATTGCAAAAATGTTATCCCATCCTGTAGGTTGTCTGTTCACTCTGATGATAGTTGCTTTTGAATAGTTAACTTTTTTTGAGCATTTATTATACACCAACCTCTGTTCTAAATATATGGATAATCTCATTTAATCTTTCTGTGAGATAGATATCCCATACAAGTTACATTTTACAAGTAAATAAACAAAGACTCAAAGTAATTTACCCAGCGTCTCCAGCAATTAAATGGTGAGACCCATGGAGTTGAAACTAGCCTTTCTGCCTACTCATGCATGTAATCATAGTTTATTAGCCTAGGTTATTAGCCTATTGATTAAGCATTGCAGTACCAGTAGTTACTATTTATGCAAATATCTAAAATGCATGTGTTAAAACCCTTATGCAGGAAACCACATATAGTGAAGACTTTAAATCAGGATTCTGTTTCTGTTTCTGTTTTTTAAAATGATGTTATTTTAAATACTTTTATTGTTAAAATAATACAAGTACATTTTAAATCTCCACCCTTGATTTAATAGAGGAAATATTCCACCCAATTGAGTTTTGAATCACTAGTAATTTATTGTAATTGTTGAATTTTTTGCATTAACTTAAACATTTCTCTTAACCAGTTGCAATTTTTTGTTAGGTTACTTGAAACCTCGTATAATAATAATTCAGTGACTATGAATAATTATTACATTAGAAAAAATGTTGGAGTTCGATCATCTTGATCTGAGTGCTCCTTTAAAATTAAGACTCTGAATGTCCTGGATGGGATCCTTGACAGATTCTTCTACCTGTTTTTCATTCACTCCAAAATGTGCCGTGCCAGTCATTGAGAATCATCACTAGGAGAGCCTAGTTATTCTCCATCCATTCCCAAAATAAATTCGCTACTTTCCCATAAAAATAAGGTTGTAAGTGATGGTTATGTGTCTAAGACATCCCACAACCCTGGTAGCAGAGGGCCAGCTCTAGCCTGATCTTTCTCAGGGAAGGGAGGAGCAAGCCTGGGTGAGGTCCTAGTGAAAGTGGGAAGCAGCCGGTTGCCTGATATGAGGAAGAGGTGGCTCTACCACCAGTGGAACATTTGGCTTCCACGGCAATAGTGGAAGAGGATCCTGGGCAGTAAGTGTCAGCCCAGAAAAGGTCTAAAGCAGAAAAACTTCATGAATTCCAGAGCTGGCTGACAAGGGAGCAGTTATGTCTAAAAGTTCCATCTTATAGTTTTACGTTTTTAAAATAGCTGTAATACCCAAATTATTATGTCTGTATCAATAAATGGGGACCTGTCTATATTTGAAGTTAGTAACCAAGTCTGCTGTGTATGTGAACTGTAATTTCTCTTAGATTCCTATTACTCTTATACCTATTCTTTAAAAGGGACTTCAGCAAATGATTAAAATGCTCTCTACCATGAAGAATTCCAGTTTTTTGTATTCCAAATGCTGGATGTACCAATATTGTTTGAGGAAATTTTATGTTAATGAATAGACCGTAATTGTGTCATCAGTGGCTCTAAAGTCACAAGTAAATTAGCTATTTAAAATCAGGTGTCAGATGTGGGTGGAATGAAATTTGTAGCTATAGAGCATGTGATTTTAACGATCCCAATTTTACTGGCTCTATAGTGCCCTTTTATTTTTCTTTTCTGTTTAGTCAGCACAAGCTGGCCTGGAACTGTCTCTGGACAGAAGCTTCTTTTCCTCGGACTATGTATGACAAGTGAAACTCCAAACAAAACTTAGGATTTATTGCTTTAAAATGCCACAGCTCTGCAAACACATTACAGGTGCCACATCAACAGTAGTGGAGATCACAGCTCTTCTGGTAAACCCCATTCTGCAGGAAAGCATTGTGGAGGGAAAAAAAATAGAGATGCATGGTCTATTGTTGAGGTCACTTGTTTCCATTTAATCCAGAATCTGTTTGGCTCACAAAGCACTAATTGACATGTGATGAGCTTCCTGAATAGTCTGTGAAGACACAAGAATAAAAGGGATTGGTACCAATTGTGATAATGAGGCCAGTGTCCCTTTACCAATAAGCAGAAATGCCACACTATAAATGTGCACTTAGGGGATAATTCTGGTAACCGCAATTAAGACTGTAATTTTAAAAGTTTTGTTTGATCTTGTTCAAAGAACAGATCTCCTTTCAATACAATTAGAATATTTATACCCCTCTTTCCCCAAAAAATCTGCCTGTGTATCTATCTTTAGAGCCCTCTGCTGGAAGCATGGAGTATATATATTCATTATACCCAAGATTTTGATATTTGGAGAAAGATAATATAACTTCAAAACAATATGTAATGTCTTAGCAAAGCTTTGCATGTTCGCCCCAGTTCTGATAGAGTAACAGGTTCCCAGTAATTGAGCGATTTTTGTTGTTGTTCAGAATTTAAATGGTAACCAACGCGACTATATCATTTGATGAGATAACAGAATACCATTTATAAAAAATTGGTAATACCTGAAATGAAGAGAAACCTACTAATGAAATGCATGCATTAAAATGTATGAATGATCTGGAAGTATATCCATTTGTTTTTCTCTTTACCTACCTAATTCACTTATTTATTTATATTTCTACTTTATCCCATGAAGGACTTTAGACTATATAAATGCAAAGGGCTTACTTCTAGTGAATGGCCTTTTCAATGAAATTTTAAATTGAATGTTTCCTGCATGTGTTTCCTAAAAACCTACAGTCTGAGAACAAATGAAGTGTTGAAACTAAAGACAGCTCCTTTATGAAACTGGGTCTCTTTATGTTATTTGATTCCAAAATCAATCTTAAGAAAGTATAGGCAGTTTGACAGGGTGGCCATAATGAATAGAGCACTCTTGTTTTCAGAAGTGAGACAAGATTAAATAGCCACGCTAGTTGAAAAATCTCAGGGGTAAATCTTGAAAATCTTTAGCCTGTTTATTTTCAGTAAATCTTAAAACTCGGTATCCTGATTCACTGGTGTGAAACAATCCATGACTTGTGAAAAAATATTCTACCCAATAAATCATAGCAATTTGGGATTAATTTAGAAAGCCCAAGAGCTCTGGTTTAAAATTGCGCCTGGCTAGCAAATTGTGTACGTAATACACAATTTCCCACTAAAGTACTTTTGAAAATTGGCAAAACCTCACAGTCACAAAAAAATAGAACTGAGGTCTCTCTTTGGCAAGAATCTGGAAGCATTTTCTACTCTCGTTAAGAGTAATAGAGTATTAGGCCCACTTATGTGAGGCCTACCTGAAATTAGGCAGGAAATCATTATGATCATTCCCCTACCATTTTCCTGGTGGTTTAAAAAAAAAAAAAAAAAAAGATTTATACCAGTTAGAAAATTGGGCATTTATCCTTTACTGCATAGTCTCTGCTTTTTGCAGCACTATGATATTCTCCTCCACTCCCAGGAGGCCTTTCCACATCCGTCTGAAGACTGCGGATCCTAGAAATACCTGGACAAAAAGTTGGTGGGGATTAGTGAAACTGTGCTACATCCTAGGAGGTAGATTCTCCATAAGCACTCAGCAGGGATGGAGACAGGAGCTGCTGGGCTGTGGCGCTTCCTGGGACTATGGTTTACCCTCATGCAGCAGGAGTTCATTCCACTGCAGCCGTTGCTAGACCCAGGAGTTTAACCAGCAATTGCAGACACCAAGTTTTCATCCACCCACTGACCCAAGAAGGAGATTCAGCCACCCAATTTGTGGACAGTGAGTGAAGCCAGTGGTGGTCCACACATCCTGCTTTCCTGCAAAATTCTTCCTCTGGTTTCATAGCACATAAACAAATAATAACAAAATAACCGTATACCTATGGAAGAATACTGCAGATCAGTTTTCAGTCTGCAAACTCAGGGAAGAAAACACCCTTAAAATTATTTGCTAGTGTCTTAGTCCATTCAGGCTGCTGAAACAAAATATCATAGACTAGGTGGCTTATAAACAACAGAAATGTATTTCTCACAGTCCAGGGTATGGAAAGTTCAAGATCAGGGTGCCAGCAGATTCAGTGTCTGGTGAGGGCCTGTTTCCTAGTTCATAGATGGCACCTTCTCACTCAATCCTCAAGTGGTGGAAGGGGCAAGGGGTTCCCCTTAGCCTCATTTATAAGGGCACTGATCCCTCCTCACAACCCCAACTCCTAATACGATCACCTTGGGGGTTAGAATTTCAACATATGAATTGGGACCAGGGGAAGCAACACAAACATTTTGACCACAGCAACTAGGAAAAACAGAAAAAGTTGGGAAAATTATGTTCTTTGTCTACAGAATGCAAGGTGGTAGACTATGAAAGCAGAGCAAGAAAGTCATAGTAGAGTCTGGGCTTAGATTACAAGGAAAAGTTTAGGAGATGGATGAGGTAAGGAACTATAAGAACAATTGAAAATGCAATGGCATAAAGTTGCACTTGACTGTAGAGAACAGAAGTGAGATCGTGAATATTCTTTTGTGTGTTGTGCAAGACTAACTTGAGGAGCTCTCAATGCAAAGAGGACAGAGCTATAACGGTGAGGTAAGATGACATACTCGCAGAAAACAGAGAACTTAAGCATTATAGGTGTTCATTATAAAGAGAACTAGAAGAGGAGAAATTACCAAAAAATTGGGGGAAATTTTCCAAATCCAAAAAAGTTCTGACTATGCATATCAAAAGGACGTACCATGTTCCATTTAAGATTGGGAGAAAGAGGCTATAACTAGACATATCTGGGCAACATTTTTTAATGACAAGTACAATCTGTATATCGCCCAGGCTTCCCCATCTCATAAGTATAAATGAAAACGTATTATTCTTTAGTAATTATGTATTATTTAATAATAATGTACCCTGCAGACTTGTGGCCCCATTGCCTTACTGCCTAGAGACAGAACCTCAGCAGCACTTTCTAGGGTATTCTTTCCTGTGTCTCTGGGGAAGTTCCTGCTCCAGGTTTGGTCCCTGCCTGCACCTCTACCCTAAGCCTTTTATTGAAGGCATACTAATAATTGAATAGTATTCCAACTCAGAGAATATTACTGGAGGCTACCAGACATGATGTCTTTCAGAGCCTAAAACCCAGTCCCAAGCCCAACATCAAGGAGACCCTTACAGGATCACTGCCCCCTTAGCTCATGGTCTGACTCCTGGTGGTCATGCCTGGCTTTCCTCCACTTCCCAGAAGTGCTCACCAACTTTCCTTAGTCTCCTTAGAGTCTAAACCTCATGTCTTTTTTTTTTTTTTTTTTCCTTGAGACAGAGTCTCGCTCTGTTGCCCAGGCTGGGGTATAGTGGCACGATCTTGGCTCACTGCAACCTCCACCACGCAGGTTCAAGCGATTCTCTTGCCTCAGCCTCCCAAGTAGCTGGTATTACAGGCGCCTACCACCACAACTGGCTAATTTTTGTATTTTTAGTGGAGATGGGGTTTCACCATATTTGCCAGGCTAGTCTCGAACTCCTGACCTCAAGTGATCTGCCCTCCTTGGCCTCCCAAAGTGCTGGGATAAAAGGCGTGAGCCACCACACCCGGCCCAAAACTCAAGTCTTAAAGGCCCTGGGTAAGGAAAAAGTTACCTCATCTCTTACGCTAAGAGCTTTTCTTCAAGCCTTCCTTTTATATCCCACAATCTGCCTCCCTGTAATGATGGACTGGGGCATATTTACTATCTTCACAGAAGTCCATCCCAGCTACCATAAAGGATGGGCCTTTTCCTGTGATCTCAAAGGGACAACCTCATCAGAGTACAAGAGAGAGACAACACAGAGATATACACACACGTTCTGACATTGTCCTGTTCTAGATTATAGAGAGAACAAATTCAAAACTCCCATTAAGTCTGGGTGGCTCAATCGTCACATGTGAGCAATATCAGTTGTATCAGTTAGGTTAGAGCCTCACCTGTCCAAGTCCTTTCCTGCAAGACCTGCTTTCCATTAAGAAAGCTTCTCCCAAGCCTGTGTGCTGGGCAGGGGCAGGGGTGTCTGCCCTCAAATGACAGAAGTAGGAGGCTGACTTTCCTCTCCACATTTTTCTCAAGATATCGCTGCCTTTGCCCTGTGTAGATGATAACTGTCTTTCCATCCAAATGCTTGCTGAATCTCCATGTTCTCGGGCGAGGTATCCTTATACACGAGGATGAAGGTTAAAAAAAAATCCATAAGCATCCAGGCAGGAGAATTTCTTTTTGACAAAGCAAATGTGATCCATCTCCACCTAGATTTCTTTAAAACACTCAATTCCAGAATGGAATAATATATAAAGTTGATCTGAGTTTTATACTCATCAAAACATCTTTTACCTAAGAAGTCAACACAAAGACATTCTCTGATATATAACAGCTATAAAAAGATTACACTCACATACCCATCTTTTAAACATACACACACACACACAGCCACTATGCGAAGAAAAAACTGGAAGGAAACAAAAATATTTACGGTGACTGTGGGCGCTGACACTCAGTAATTTTTTATTCTTCTTTATATTTACCAAAATTTCCATAATGAAATGCATTACTGTTGTAACCACTAAACAGCTAAATAAGCATTGACAAAATTCCACATAAAGAACATCTGCAAAGGATAATATAGGAAAAGTTACAGAATTTCTGGAAGGGACAAAATGAACTTGGAACTGTGTTTCTCAGCTACCCTGCTGACCTTCGCTGTAGAAAATAGAGGGGAAAAATGTGTTTTTTTATAAAGTGTCAGCTCTTGCTAAGTACCTTTTGCCCATGTTTCACATTCAAATGAGAGTACACGTGTCCAGTGAAAAAAACTAACCTCTAAAATATTGTTTTTAATCTTTTGAAAGTATGAGGACAATCAAAAAAGAATTCCACACTTGTGTACCACTTTTTTTCTCTTCCCAACTTAGCATCTTCACCCTAGGTCTCTTCTTGGTTTGTTAATAGGTTGAGCAATATCATAATGTCATTTTCCATGGCCCAGAAGGAAGCTTGCAAGACTACATAGTACATCAGCTTGCACTCTGCCTGAAGGTATTGATTACTTGTATACCATCTCCTTTTCTTTGAAAATTGGCAAGTGTGTAGAACTAATCACCCAATTTTCTTATCACAGCACAGACAAATGGCTGCGGGATTCTCCTGTGAAATAGTGAGAGCTGAAATAGATGCTGGTTTTTCCAAGGAACAGCTGCTAGACCTGTTCATCAGTAGCGGTAAGAACATTTCAGCAAATTGACTGTGATAACCTAAAGGCGTGCTCTTCAATGATGCCATTACAAGGAAATACACTGTGTTGCTTGGGGATACATTTAAGATAACTTTAATTCAGCAGCTGTGGTATAAACACTTGCACAAATTATCTTCGTGTGCATATTATTGCATTTGTTGAGCATCCTGCATTTTTTTCTTCTTTTTGTTATCTTTTGTTATTAATCATTAATTGTTGCTAACATACTGTCTTACTGGCACTAGTGGTATACCAAGGGAGGAGGTGGTAGGAGCAGTTCGCCCTAGCTGGACTAGGTATCACATCTTTGATGCTGTTTAGAATTGCTGGAGCATAGTGGTGATACACAGCAGATCAATTTTTTAGTAAATTTGATTAGTCATAAATTCTCTACAACCAATACATCCCTTAGTGCTGCACCTGGGACCAACCGCTTTCTCTACCTCACTCTTGCTATGCCATTGACCAGCACTTAGTGAAATACATCACATGCACTAATTAACTCATTCAGTCTCCACAAAAGCCCTATGCAAGTAGGTATCATCATTTCTACTTTCAAAGGTGGGGAAACGATCACAGAAAGGTCCAATAATTTGCCACAGCTATGTAGTAGCAGCCCCAGGATCAAACATGTTTATTAATGTAATGTTATTAATGAGTTTTCAATCTTAGGCTCCAGGGTCTAATACCCCAAGCTTCATCACAGGTGGAACTAGCATTACCCTGTATTGTATACTGTAGAATAGCATAACTAGTGACTCTGACACAAAACTGAAATGGACCAGGCTTTAGTCTCCTAGGGCTCAAAGCCACAGAGACCCCTGGGGAAGGGGCGAAGGAAGCAGTTGTAAGATTGGAGGATAGGTTGAAATGCAAATTCAAAATCTCTTTATTGGGGAGGGGTGTTTCTGTGTCTTGTGGCCAGGGCAAATGTAGACCAGGCTTAGGAAGATAGAAATTACCTGTGCTTTTTTTTTTTTTTTTTTTTAAGACAGGGTCACTATGTCGCCCACGGTAGAGAGTGCAGTGGCGTGATCTCAGCTCACTGCAGCCTCGATTTCTGAGGCACAAGCTAACCTTCCACCTCAGCCTCCTGAGTAGGTAGGACTACAGGCACGCGCCAGCACTTCCAGCTGATTTGTGTGTGTGTGTATTTTTTGTAGAGAAAGAATGTGCCATGTTGCTCAGGCTGGTCTTGAACTCCTGAGCCCAAACAATCTGCCTGCTTTGGGTCTCCCAAAGTGGCGGGATTACAGGCGTGACCCACCATGCCTAGCCAGCACTTTCTAAGTCAACAGATGAATAGATAAAGAAAATATGGTACATTTACACAATGGAGCACTATTTGGCCATAAAAAAGAATGAGATCCTGTCATTTGCAACAACACGGATGGAACTGGAGATCATTATGTTGCATGAAATAAGCCAGGCACAGAAAGACAAACATCACAGGTTCTTAATTGTTTGAGGGATCTGAAAATCAAAACAATTGAATTCATGGAGATAGAGAGTAGAAGGATGGTTACCAGAGGCAGGGAAGGGTAGTGTGGGGTGTTGCGGGGGGGTAGGTCAGGGTGGTGAATGGGTACTGAAAAAAATAGAAAAAATGAATGAGACCTATTGTTTGATAGTGACTATCGTCAGTAACAATTGTACCTATAGTCAGTAATAACTTAATTGTACATTGTAAAATAACTATAAGAATGTAATTGGATTGTTTGTAACACAAAGGATAAATGCTTGAGGGGATAAATATGCCCCATTCTTCATGATGTGACTATTTCACATCGCATGCCTGTATCAAAACACCTTGTATACACACAAATATATACACCTACTATGTGGCCACAATTTTTTTAAATTTTTTAAAAAAGAAATGAAATTAAGAGGCAGGTTTAGGGAAGCACTGAGGATTTCACTGAGTATACCACAAACCTAGAAGCACATTTTAGAGGCAGGAAAATCCCAGTAGAATCTGAATATCACTGTACTACACAGGCCAGTCTTGGGCTAGAAATTAGTGACAGCTACAGAAAGCTGTTTTTTCTGATAATGTTACTAATCATAGCTAACATTTTTAAAGCTCTTACTCTGGTAGGCCCTATTCCTTTTTTTTTTTTTTTTTTTTTGAGACAGAGTCTCACTCTGTCACCAGGGCTGGAGTGCAGTGGCACCATCTCACTGCAATCTCTGCCTCCCTGGTTCAAGCGATTCTCCTGCCTCAGCCTCCCAAGTAGCTGGGGCTACAGGCGCTCACCACCACACAAAAAAATTTTTGTGTTTTTAGTAGAGATGGAGTTTCACCATGTAGGCCCTATTCTAAACACTGCATTTATTAACTCACAACTTTCTGAGGCAGATACAATCCCATCCCTGATTTATAAACATGAAAACACCTGAGAAAAAAGTTTACGTGTCCTGCCCAAAGATCCCATGGAAGAACATAAAATGGAACTCAAATCCCAGCATTCCAGCTTCTAAGCCTGACCTTAATCACTACTGGCCTTAACGCCCCAGTGCCAAAATATGTTTTTTCCCTGTTATCTAACAAAAGTCTCCCACAGTTTTTCAACTTTCAGTCTCGCTTCTTCTCAAAGTAAGAAGCTAAAGTATTTTGTGCTCACGCTATGAGAGTAGATAGCAACCACAGACTGAATTCTGCTCTAAGCTTAGAGAGCTAAGAAAACTGGAGTGCAATGAACAAGATCATGAAGGATGCAAAGGTGACCAACTCAGCATTTCTAGATCTATGGTGGGCATCTTCTTAAAAAGAGCTCCTCTTCCTAATTTCCCAGTTTGGAGAGTGGCCCATGTCTCTTGGCTCCCACGCTGGAAACTCAGATTTCACTGGCAGGCTTGAAAACCTCAATGCCCCCAAGTAACAACAAGCCACAGGAAGAGGTGAAGCAGGCTGGGCGGGGCTGCAGGGAGAGGGAGGCATGCGCGCATCTCTAGGAGGGACAACCAGCTATTTGTTGTTGACAGAATTGTAGGTCCAAGGTTGTCAGGTCTTGTGACTTTTAGGAAGAAGCCAGAAATCCAGGTTTTATGTAAAACTTTGGGGTTTTGTTCTTTCAATATTGCTAACTATTCTAATTTTTAAAAGCAAATGAGAACTGCATGGAACCCCAGTTGCTCTCATTTGTGGGCCCCTCACCCTCGTCCCACAGTCCATGGTCACATCCTGCTCAATCTGCTTTTTAAAATCCATTTCCATCAGCACCATATTACTTTATGCCCCGCTTTCCTGGAACTCCTAGCTTTTACGTAAACAGTTTTCTGTCTCTTGTTTCTCCTCCCTGAACATTCTTCACAGGCCAGCAGACCTCTGATTAAAATCCCTGTGATTTCTGCCCCTCCCCATTTCTGCCCCTCTCCATTGCCCAGTGCACCAGGTCAATGCTGTTCAAGGCCTTCTCTTGTGGGGCATTCATCCACCCAGTTTGCTGATCTGACCCTTTTAACATAGATACCCATGCTCCAGCAGAATAGGATGTTTCTTCCCTATACGTCCTTTGCTTTTCCACTCTGCATGTCTTTGCTCATACTGCAGCTCCCACTAGAATTAAGGAGTAAACATGTAAACGCCTCTCATCCCACAGACACCATGGCTACCACGTGACTGGTGTGATGCAGAGTAGTCTGTTATATACTAGTGATTAAAATAGACACAGTCTCTGCCCTTCTGGAAACTATAGAAAAAGCCTCTGTTGAAATACTTTAAGGACACCTCAAATGAAGCTGCTGTGATTCACTCCTTCTGGTAAACAGCAGTGGACTTTATTTATACTTCTGGGCCCCACCCAACTGTATGTCAAGGCAATGAGGGTATTATTTGGGGTTTTGCCTTGTCCCACACATGTTATATGATGATCTCCTTGAAGGCTTGCACTTTAACTTATTCTTCTCTTAGCTTGTATATAAATTGTCAATAATTATTTGTTGAAAGAATTGGTGAATTTTCTGATGCAATAGCATAGGCAAAGAAAAAGAATTCTTAGTTCAATTCAGGTGGCAACAAGTAGAAGAACTTGCTTAGAGTCAAGGTAGAAAGAAGTAAGATTAGAGAGACAGGCATTGATAAGGGAGTCATTGATGACTGGGCACAAAGAATAATTTGGATTTTAAAAAATGAAGTGTTTGAACAATAGACTAAGGACAAAAATAACTACACTCTAGATTTAAGAAGGAAGAGTAGGAAATGGTATGTTTTCTCCAAATACAGAATAAAAATCTTTCTATACCCTTCGTATCACATGACTGTGATTTGGTAAGGAGGCTGTGACTGCATATTATAATTGGGTCAAATATTCCTCAGTACAAGGTATGGAATTGGGTTAGTAAGACAGATACTTTTTAAAATTGCAAATGATCGTAAGCAGTAAAGCAGAAAAGAAAATTCATACAGAAGGATTTTTATTCTGTATGTAGCTTAGTAACTTATAAGTATCAATATCTTTCTTCACTTTTTAATAATAAAACTATGATACAAATACAAGGTTCATCTGCTAAGACCTTGACTGCAGTTGCCCAAGTTAGCAAGGTGAGCATTATCACTTCCTGTCTGCCTCGCTCCCCGTATCTAGGCAGTCCCGAAACTCTGTGGTATCTGCTTCCTCTATCTCCTCCTCCTGCTCTCCATTTCCCCCTATCACCTATTATTTCTTGTTCAAGGCATTGTGGAGGCCTCATCATTAACCTTTTGTATTTGCTCTGGTCTCACTCCCTCCATGGGCCCTCCGTAAGGCATCTGGGGGCTCACTGGAGGATACAAAACCATTCAGACAGTTCCCTGCTGTTATACTCCCAAGGCTCCAGAATGAAAGCTAAAGCTCTCAGAATCTACATCAGGAACATTGTTGACTGGCCTCTCATCCTTGCCCTGCCACGGTTCACCCTCATCTCCTAAAACCCACTCTCCCTCCACTGCCGTCCTCTCAATAGGACCCATGCTGTGGGCTGGAGGCTGATGAAGACATAGAGGAGAATTGGAAACAACAAGGACACCAGAGACTTCAGAGCAGTGCAGGGGAACTCCTGCGAGCCAGGGGGAAGGATCCATCGACAGGAGTGTCGTCAGTTCTTTCACTGTGCGGAAAGCATGCAGCAGGGAATGATCCTTCAGTCAAGGGGCGATGGATGAGGCCACAGAGTAGAGAAGTCAGAGATCTGGATGGAGGAAAGGAGTGTTTTAGGCTGTTCCACTCAAGCGTTTAGAATAATGAGCATATAGGGATTATCTACCAGCTACTCTCTTTTTTCACCAAGGAATTAAAGTGGTCAAATGATAAGTACCACAACTGAAGAGTACACTGATTCCTGAGGTATTCTACATGTACTCCTGATGGTTAACCTTATTTTCTCTAAAGAGAGAGCCTTAAACTACATGGATTGAACGGGGTGAGAATGCTGAAGTTCTATCTTCCACTGAGCACAGCACACATTGCTTTGTGTGTTCCTCTCTACGATGCTGTAGAAAAAAGCCAGGGAACAGTCACAGAAAAGAGTTAAAGAAGGGTGTGAACAAAAAGGAAGAAATGAAGAGTAGCAAAAGTATTTTAAATAATTGGCTTTAAGACTCTAAAACTTAAATAGAGATTAAAACGGTGCCAATGAAGAAAATAATAGAGAACAAAAGACCATTTCAAAGAAAACGACACAGCACTTTTCTAGCATAAATTACTTTGTGTTTATTTTAAAATAACATTTCCTTCTCATATTCCCTTTCTTGAGAGAGGGTCACGTCATATGACTCTGTTATTTGGTAAGGAGGCTGTGAATGCATATTCGAATTAGGTCAAATTTCTCCCCAGTATAAAGTATGGACTTGGGTTAGCAAGATGATACTTTTAAAATTACAGTGACTGTAAACAGTAAAACAGAAAAAAAATTAAAGACTAGAAGGGTATTTTAAAGTAATACTTTGAATTTTCAAGGGAACTTTCCTTTGTAAAAGTCATGAGGATAGGATTGCTGTAATAACAATAGGAGACTATGACAACTGGAGTCTCCAGAAATGAGTTTACCTCCTTGGACCCTGCATCCCTGGAGACTCTTTAAAGACTTGTCCTGTGCTTCCCACTGGGATTCTCAGAACATCGTTCCTCCAGAGCCGGGGTTTAAGGGCACGTGGAAAAGAGGGGCTGTTTTCTATCCTCAAAGGGGAGATTATAGACTTGGAGTCAGTCACCTAAGACACAAAGCTGTTTGGGTTTAGAAATACAATATGCTAATTATTTTAAACTGGTAAGTTTGGCTGCAGAATTCACTCTCTGGGACTTTTAATATAAGGATGTACAAAACTGGGATGTAGCCCTGAGCCTCACAAAGACAGTGTCCAGTTAAAATTACCAACCTGCAGGAGAGGAGGAGCAGGGCCGAGAGAGACTATAAAGTTGGAAGAAAACGGTCAAAAGGGCAGACTGGTTTCAGAAATAGTGTTTTGAAGTAGCACAAAGCAAAGGGAATTCAAATGGCTGACTTTTGGCCATAGGTAGAAAGAACCGTGCAGCTGTAACATGGGGTGTGTGGCCTTCTCGCACCTCTCCATAAGCCCTGATCAGACACTGGGTAATCCTTGAAACTGTAATGAGTTCCTGCTTCTGTGGCTGGTTAATATTTTAGACCTGAAACTATGCAGAATAACCTGAACTAGACACATACTATTTCTCAACTAAAATAAAATTCACCTTTGCCCCACCTTGACTAAGGATGTTGAACTTAAGTGGTCAGATGGAAAAGTAGGTACTAATGAAAACTGAGGCGATGAGGCAAGTAAATGAAGACAAAGCTTTTCCCCAAAGAAACTTGTGCTGTTTGACCCTTGATTGCTACTTCGTGGGAGACCAAGACAAAGATGAAGTGGAAAGATAACCCAGTGGTTATGTATAGCAACCCTTCCCCTTTTGTCTAGGGCACAAACTGTCCATTGAATGTGAGATGTATTAGGTCATTAGCAATACAGTCTTTGCTTGTGGACCCAGGAGAATGAGCATATTTCCTCCTTCCAGGAGACCCCAACATGCCTGAAAAGTCATTTATTTTATCTCCAGCGTGGATCCTTCCTCGATGCCCTCACCCTCATGCCCCACCGCCTGCTGGGCATCAGAGAATGCATCAAACACATCAAGCCTGAAGCATAACCCATCACCACCACCTCCTCCCCAAGTACGTGCGTGGTCATCTGCTCTCTGCCTCCATTAACCGCTCAGCCTCTTCTCTGGTGGAAACCTCAGAGTTGTCTCCAGTATTTCCTCTCTGCCCGCTCTCAATAAGTCAACCACTGAGATGTACTGATTCGGTTTCAAAATGCCTTTTCATTCTGTGCCTTGGTCCTGGGTGAGGCTCCCATCATCTCTTTCCTTAACCATAGCAGTAAGAGTCTAGGTGGTGTGTTCTCCTATTTCTTTCCTCATCGGCCAATTCTCTGTACCAGCGAGGATCTCAGAGCAGGAGTCAAATCCTGTTTATCCCCTATTTAAAGATTTCCACTGATTCCCAGAACCGGTAGCTCCCTCCCAAGAAGACATTCTGGGTCTTCTACTTTTCATGTTTGGCTTGGTCCTGAGGCTTCCTGTCAGCAAAGCTCGCCCCTGGTTGCACGTTCTAGTCACTAGGGAGCTTTTACGAAATGCCAATGTCCCAGGCCCAACACAGCTTAATTAAATCAGAATCGCTGAGAATCACTGGGGATGGGTCCAGTGATTTCTGCAGCTCAGGACAAAGATGCAGCCTGCCTTCTGCAGCTGTGACTGCTGGGCCCCTGCCACTCCTGTGGCTCCATCCCAAGTTCCCAGCCCTGGCCCAACTTGCCATATGGATCAGCTTTGAGCTCATCATGATGTCTCTTTGTAACTATTCTGACCTTGAGCTGATGCCCTATTCCCTTCTAGAATTGAGTCCTGCCCAGCCTCCATTCTTTGGCCAGTGCCATTTCTTAAACTTAGTTTAAAATGCTGGCCAGATGCGGTGGCCCACACCTATAACCCCAGCACTTTGGGAGGGCGAGGCGGGTGGATCACGAGGTCAGGACTTTGAGACCAGCCTGACCAACATGGTGACTCCCCTTCTCTATTAAAATACAAAAAAAAAAAAAATTAGCCAGGCATGATGGCGTGTACCTGTAATCTCAGCTACTTGGGAGGCTGAGGCGGGAGAATCACTTGAATCCGGGAGGTGGAGGTTGCAGTGAGCCGAGATTACGCCACTGAACTCCAGCCTGGGTGACAGAGCAAGACTCCGTCTCAAAAAAATAAGTAAAATGCTACATACCCCAGTTAGAATGAGTCACTTCTGGCATGCCATAGCACTCAGCATGCAGTACCTGTAGCAAAGAGGCATTGAATAAACATTTGTTGAAATGCAAGGAAATATTCTTTCCTTCAGATACATTCTGGCTGGCTGCAGCAGCTTCAGAGCCACTTAAACTGGCAACGCACTTAACACAAATCAGGGAAAACTGGAGACCTTCAGTCCTCAGTTACAGAAAACCAGATACATAAACCATCAATCCTGTGTGTTTTTTTAAATCACTGAATTAAAATGTTTGTTAGTTTTCCGTTGTCGTTTTAACCAACTATGGATTTCTCATATTTCCACAATACATCTATTTCTGAAATAATATTTGAACCCAAAGAAACATAGAATTTTAGCATTCTTTACCGAACAGCTGTGTTGAAAGTGATCTGACACACACTAGATGCTAGTGTTAACAGCCCTCCACAAGTACAGCTGGATTGAGAGGTGGCTATGATTGTTTCTAGCCTTCTAGTTTTGAATTTTCATAGCATCCAGAAAAGCCATTTCTGTCTGAGAAGAGACTCATTTACAATGTTCAAGGAGCTCTTTTGAAAGTGAAAATGCATTGTGTCTATAGTAACAAGAAGGAATTGAGAATATACTATCATGAATATTTGTAAAAGTAGACTATTTGGTAATGTTACTCTCAAGTATCTTAAACTGGTCTCTTTTCAAGGTTGATTTGACTAAAACTGTGGCATCTTAGAATCTTCAAGAAACTAAAGTGATTTTATTTTGTAATTGATTAGTATATGGGAAGTGCCATATATAATACATTTTAACTAAAATATTAATAGTTTTGCTTAGTAGGTGCCAGGTACTGTTTTAAATATGTTTTGTGCCCTTATTCATTTCCTATGTATAATATTAATTTTTTATTTGCTTTTCCAACTTTCATT
>NW_016804227.1:1525825-1563436 GCF_001698545.2 Rhinopithecus bieti | reverse complement strand
AGAGATTAAAACGGTGCCAATGAAGAAAATAATAGAGAACAAAAGACCATTTCAAAGAAAACGACACAGCACTTTTTCTAGCATAAATTACTTTGTGTTTATTTTAAAATAACATTTCCTTCTCATATTCCCTTTCTTGAGAGAGGGTCACGTCATATGACTCTGTTATTTGGTAAGGAGGCTGTGAATGCATATTCGAATTAGGTCAAATTTCTCCCCAGTATAAAGTATGGACTTGGGTTAGCAAGATGATACTTTTTAAAATTACAGTGACTGTAAACAGTAAAACAGAAAAAAAATTAAAGACTAGAAGGGTATTTTAAAGTAATACTTTGAATTTTTCAAGGGAACTTTCCTTTGTAAAAGTCATGAGGATAGGATTGCTGTAATAACAATAGGAGACTATGACAATTGGAGTCTCCAGAAATGAGTTTACCTCCTTGGACCCTGCATCCCTGGAGACTCTTTAAAGACTTGTCCTGTGCTTCCCACTGGGATTCTCAGAACATCGTTCCTCCAGAGCCGGGGTTTAAGGGCACGTGGAAAAGAGGGGCTGTTTTCTATCCTCAAAGGGGAGATTATAGACTTGGAGTCAGTCACCTAAGACACAAAGCTGTTTGGGTTTAGAAATACAATATGCTAATTATTTTTAAACTGGTAAGTTTGGCTGCAGAATTCACTCTCTGGGACTTTTAATATAAGGATGTACAAAACTGGGATGTAGCCCTGAGCCTCACAAAGACAGTGTCCAGTTAAAATTACCAACCTGCAGGAGAGGAGGAGCAGGGCCGAGAGAGACTATAAAGTTGGAAGAAAACGGTCAAAAAGGGCAGACTGGTTTCAGAAATAGTGTTTTGAAGTAGCACAAAGCAAAGGGAATTCAAATGGCTGACTTTTTGGCCATAGGTAGAAAGAACCGTGCAGCTGTAACATGGGGTGTGTGGCCTTCTCGCACCTCTCCATAAGCCCTGATCAGACACTGGGTAATCCTTGAAACTGTAATGAGTTCCTGCTTCTGTGGCTGGTTAATATTTTAGACCTGAAACTATGCAGAATAACCTGAACTAGACACATACTATTTCTCAACTAAAATAAAATTCACCTTTGCCCCACCTTGACTAAGGATGTTGAACTTAAGTGGTCAGATGGAAAAGTAGGTACTAATGAAAAACTGAGGCGATGAGGCAAGTGAATGAAGACAAAGCTTTTCCCCAAAGAAACTTGTGCTGTTTGACCCTTGATTGCTACTTCGTGGGAGACCAAGACAAAGATGAAGTGGAAAGATAACCCAGTGGTTATGTATAGCAACCCTTCCCCCTTTTTGTCTAGGGCACAAACTGTCCATTGAATGTGAGATGTATTAGGTCATTAGCAATACAGTCTTTGCTTGTGGACCCAGGAGAATGAGCATATTTCCTCCTTCCAGGAGACCCCAACATGCCTGAAAAGTCATTTATTTTATCTCCAGCGTGGATCCTTCCTCGATGCCCTCACCCTCATGCCCCACCGCCTGCTGGGCATCAGAGAATGCATCAAACACATCAAGCCTGAAGCATAACCCATCACCACCACCTCCTCCCCAAGTACGTGCGTGGTCATCTGCTCTCTGCCTCCATTAACCGCTCAGCCTCTTCTCTGGTGGAAACCTCAGAGTTGTCTCCAGTATTTCCTCTCTGCCCGCTCTCAATAAGTCAACCACTGAGATGTACTGATTCGGTTTCAAAATGCCTTTTCATTCTGTGCCTTGGTCCTGGGTGAGGCTCCCATCATCTCTTTCCTTAACCATAGCAGTAAGAGTCTAGGTGGTGTGTTCTCCTATTTCTTTCCTCATCGGCCAATTCTCTGTACCAGCGAGGATCTCAGAGCAGGAGTCAAATCCTGTTTATCCCCCTATTTAAAGATTTCCACTGATTCCCAGAACCGGTAGCTCCCTCCCAAGAAGACATTCTGGGTCTTCTACTTTTCATGTTTGGCTTGGTCCTGAGGCTTCCTGTCAGCAAAGCTCGCCCCTGGTTGCACGTTCTAGTCACTAGGGAGCTTTTACGAAATGCCAATGTCCCAGGCCCAACACAGCTTAATTAAATCAGAATCGCTGAGAATCACTGGGGATGGGTCCAGTGATTTCTGCAGCTCAGGACAAAGATGCAGCCTGCCTTCTGCAGCTGTGACTGCTGGGCCCCCTGCCACTCCTGTGGCTCCATCCCAAGTTCCCAGCCCTGGCCCAACTTGCCATATGGATCAGCTTTGAGCTCATCATGATGTCTCTTTGTAACTATTCTGACCTTGAGCTGATGCCCTATTCCCTTCTAGAATTGAGTCCTGCCCAGCCTCCATTCTTTGGCCAGTGCCATTTCTTAAACTTAGTTTAAAATGCTGGCCAGATGCGGTGGCCCACACCTATAACCCCAGCACTTTGGGAGGGCGAGGCGGGTGGATCACGAGGTCAGGACTTTGAGACCAGCCTGACCAACATGGTGACTCCCCTTCTCTATTAAAAATACAAAAAAAAAAAAAAATTAGCCAGGCATGATGGCGTGTACCTGTAATCTCAGCTACTTGGGAGGCTGAGGCGGGAGAATCACTTGAATCCGGGAGGTGGAGGTTGCAGTGAGCCGAGATTACGCCACTGAACTCCAGCCTGGGTGACAGAGCAAGACTCCGTCTCAAAAAAATAAGTAAAATGCTACATACCCCCAGTTAGAATGAGTCACTTCTGGCATGCCATAGCACTCAGCATGCAGTACCTGTAGCAAAGAGGCATTGAATAAACATTTGTTGAAATGCAAGGAAATATTCTTTCCTTCAGATACATTCTGGCTGGCTGCAGCAGCTTCAGAGCCACTTAAACTGGCAACGCACTTAACACAAATCAGGGAAAAACTGGAGACCTTCAGTCCTCAGTTACAGAAAACCAGATACATAAACCATCAATCCTGTGTGTTTTTTTAAATCACTGAATTAAAAATGTTTGTTAGTTTTCCGTTGTCGTTTTAACCAACTATGGATTTCTCATATTTCCACAATACATCTATTTCTGAAATAATATTTGAACCCAAAGAAACATAGAATTTTAGCATTCTTTACCGAACAGCTGTGTTGAAAGTGATCTGACACACACTAGATGCTAGTGTTAACAGCCCTCCACAAGTACAGCTGGATTGAGAGGTGGCTATGATTGTTTCTAGCCTTCTAGTTTTTGAATTTTCATAGCATCCAGAAAAGCCATTTCTGTCTGAGAAGAGACTCATTTACAATGTTCAAGGAGCTCTTTTGAAAGTGAAAATGCATTGTGTCTATAGTAACAAGAAGGAATTGAGAATATACTATCATGAATATTTGTAAAAAGTAGACTATTTGGTAATGTTACTCTCAAGTATCTTAAACTGGTCTCTTTTCAAGGTTGATTTGACTAAAACTGTGGCATCTTAGAATCTTCAAGAAACTAAAGTGATTTTATTTTGTAATTGATTAGTATATGGGAAGTGCCATATATAATACATTTTAACTAAAATATTAATAGTTTTTGCTTAGTAGGTGCCAGGTACTGTTTTAAATATGTTTTGTGCCCTTATTCATTTCCTATGTATAATATTAATTTTTTATTTGCTTTTCCAACTTTCATTTTGGGTTGACACGAAGTCAGCCATTCCCATTCTGAGTGAAAGGAATGGGAAAATATGAGTCGGAAGTCCTGGATTTTACTCCTCCCTTACCGTTGTTTCTGAGACCACAGTCAAATTACTTCAACCTCTGAGATCTGGAAAATGGAGTGAGGGATTTACTTGTCTCTCTGAAGTCCTACTTTTTTTTTTTTTTTTTTTTTTTTGACACAGAGTCTTGCTCTGTTGCCTAGGCGGCAGTTCAGTGGCACAATCACAACTCACTATAGCCTCAACTTCCTGGGCTCAAGTGATCCTCTCACCTCAGCCTCCCAAGTAGCTGGGAATACAGGCACCCACCACCATATCTGTGTAATTTTTTGTATTTTTTTGTAGAGGCAAGGTTTCACCATGTTGCCCAGGCCGGCCTCGAACTCCTGGGCTCAAGTGATCTTGCCCACCTTGGCCTCCCAAAGTGCTGGGATTACCAGCCTGAGCCACTACCTGTCTACATAATTTTATGAACAGTTTACATATGCATAATTTAAAGGGCTTTTAACCTTTTGTATTATGAAATAGATACACTAAAATACATACTATTTATGTTTACAGATTAATTAATAATTTAAAATAAAATAACCATGTAACCACTGACTAGGCCAAGAAGTAAAATATTCTCAGCTCTCAGAATGTGACTGTGTGGTCCATCCCTCTTATCGCAAACCCTTCCCTTTGGGAGTAACCACTACTCTTTCATGATAATCATTTCTTAGCTTTTCTTTATAGTTTTACTCCCTGCATATGAATCCCTAAATTATAGATTTAGTGTTGCCGGTTTTGACCTTTACATGATGAAAACACATTGTATATAATCTTTTGTGATTTGCTTCTTAATATATTGTTTGTTGAGTCTTCCATGTTGTGCAAGTTGTCATTTGTTCACTTTCTATTTGTTGTACGAACATACTCTTATTTATTCATTATTCTATTGTTGATGGATGGGGGTTGATTCCATTTGAGACTTGTTATAGAACAAGGAATGTTGGATCACTGTGTGTTCAAACATATCAAATAATACCAAACAGTTTTCCAGAGTTGTTCACTCCCCAAGCAATTTAAGAACATTTCCATTATACCACATCTTTGCTAATGCTTTATAACTTCAGACTTTTTAGTTTTGCCAATTTGTATAAATTTTTGTCAAAAGCTTGAATCACTGAATTTCCTTTTTTATTATAGCTTGTCTGATTCCAGTGAAACAATCTCCCAGTAAGAAGAAAATCATCATCATTTTAGAGAATTTGGAAAAATCTTCATTGTCTGAGTTATTGAGGGACTTTTTGGCACCTCTTGAAAATCGCAGCACTGAAAGCCCCTGCACTTTCCAAAAAGGTAACGCTAATAGAGGGACCATGCTGAGAAGCAAGCTTCCATACTACTCTAATCTTTCTGTTTCCCAGAGTACCAGTTAGACTTCATGTTCTTTAAGTTATTTTAATTTGAACTGGTCCCATAACATAACTCACTGAGGCTGGGCCATTGCTTTTGGTTTGTTTCAGGAAATGGAATGTCCGAATGTTATTACTTTCATGAGAACTGCTTTCTGATGGGAACCATCGCCAAGGCCTGTCTCCAGGGCTCCGACTTGCTGGTGCAGCAGCATTTCCGCTGGGTGCAGCTGCGGTGGGATGGCGAGCCCATGCAAGGACTGCTGCAGAGGTTCTTACGAAGGAAAGTTGTGAATAAGGTAACAAACAGCAACTGCAGCCCATTGCCAGGAGAGCAGGGGTTTTAGTCATCAGGAGATCTCAGCTTGAGTTCCACCGCTTACTAACTATGCAGCCTTGGGCAAGTACAGTTTTTTTGACATTGAAGGGCCAAATAACGTAATGAATGTGAAACCCATAACAAATTCTGCACTGCATTAAGTACGAGAAGAAGCAAATCAGTTTTACCGTTGTTATCAGTGGTTCTCAAGGAATCTCACCAAGTTCTAAATGCCATAAAAGGCTTGGTTAGAAAATTAATCACTCTTCTGAAGGAAAACTTCCTGTTTTCTTGAGGCCTTCAAAACATACGCCCCTGTGGGCACATTTTACAATAGGCCTGTTATACTACGCTATGGTAAATATTAAAAAGCCACATGAATAAGTAGAATTCTGTATCTTTGGACACGTTTTCAAGAGTAATAATAACTTTTAGTGACTTTCACAGAATAACAAAATAAATATTCTATATTCTCCCAAATGATAAAAATAATTGAGAGTTGACCAAATCGAACACATCATTGTTTAATATTTTTAAAGTGGGCCAGTAGCTGAGTGTCAAGTAGATTAGTAATAATAGAGCTTGATTTAGTAAGATTTTCTCATTTAATCCTGCACAATGGGCCACATTTGAAGGACAGTATTGTCACTGCATTATTGCAATATTTTAAGCTGCTAAAAACAGAACACCCCAACTGCTAGCTGCTTCACAGAAAGGATTTTCACACTCACATAACCAGATGTCTTGTGGTAGGTGTCCAACATCTCAGGTCCCAGGTTCAAGGGAGTCTGTTGACCCTCCCCTCAAGACTGCAGTGTGCCCAAAAGGCTGCAGACACTGTGCCCTTGTGAAAACATGTTCAAGGGCAGGAAGCAGGCTGCAGCGAAGGATAGAGAGCTTCAGCTTCCTCAGTCTCCTCATCAGGGAGGAAAGCACTTTTCCAGAAACATAAGACTTCTCTTTAATGTTTCATTAACCAAAACTGGTTTCATCCCAGACCATGGCCAAACCTGCTTTTCCAAGATTGAAGCTCTCCACCAAATGCTTGAATAAATTTCTGCATCTATTTTGTTAGAGTGTGTGCAGGCATGTGTGCTGGGGCCGGGGAGATAGTGGTGGGGAGAAGTGTGGGGTGAGAATGGCTTTTGGGAATTCATTAAACAGTGTCTGCCACTGGTAATTAGAATTAATATCTGAAATTCCTAATTTGATAAGAGAAATCTACCCCATGTTATATTTAAATCAGTTACTTGGTCATAAATATATGCTTTTGGCCAAAGCCCAGCCACTGTATGATCTCAGCAAGAAGGAAGAATGGTGAGGTAAAAACAGCCATAGGTCTGTAGCTTTTCAAATTGCCGATACTTCCATTAACTTTATCACTGTCAATATTTAAATCTCGTTACCAAAGATAATTCACATAAATAATCAGAAAAGATACCAGTTCTATTATGTAGGATTGGCACTATTTCAGGTAAAGTATACCTCCCTCCCCCGGCTCTCTGATAAAAATTGTTTTAACTTATTTTGAAAGGAAAGTTCCAAGCTTCAGGTTCACTCTCTTTTCCATTGCATTTGAGAGTGGGGTGTGCTGCAAAGAATGGAAAGTGGAAAAAAGGAAATGCCTTTCCTTTACCAATAAGCACTTCAAATAGGTGAATAGAACAGTCCCTGGGGTGTGTGTACAAGGGAACGGATGACTCCTGCAAAACATCAGGAATCTTGTAATGTCACAGAACCTAATCTTTGTGGACACTTACAGCATGCTGATAATTGATCACAGTTTCTTCTTCTAGTTCCTTAGAAAGAGACAAGAAAATCGACCTCTCAGGACAATACTAGGCTTTCTACTAGTATTTAATAAAAAAACAATTATTCCCTTTTTAGTAGGAAATATTAAACTATCATTCATTATATAATACATGATCTCAGAATTGTTGCTTAAAAAATATCGAAGAGTTATATAATGATCATTCCTCTTTTGAAGAGAAGGAAAATTGTAACAAATCCCAAAGCCTCAGATGATACAGTGATGTCAATTTAATAGAGCTGCTGGTATCACAGAATCAATTTTTTTGTTTTTCCTTGGCCACATTATTTCTTTCATGTAGGACATACCAATGTTCACAGTTGTCCTCTGTCTTAATGTCATAATTACTTGGTAAAGCAAAGATTTATGTGAATCTTCTTTCTTATAAAATACAAAGTCAGTTTCTGTGCCTGGTTTCTAATCAAGGGATATTTCTCCTAAAAGTAAATAAATATTTATTTTTGTGTGAACCTTCCATACCACCAAAAGGGATTTGATTTTATAAAATATAATTCTAAAAGAATTACTCCCTCTAGGTCATGTGCGTTATATGGTGTTATTTAAAATGTGCAAATTTGAAATTTTGGAAAAACGTATTTATGCTGAAAGAGCTCTGTACATTTTGGTGACATTAGCATTTTATCTGACAACTTACTTTTAGTAAAATAAAATTGTTTTTCATTACCATTAATACCAGGTGAACTACAAATCTAGATACAGCATCTTGTCACTTACCCAGAATGTGAAATATTTCATGTCATTCTCATTAACACTTAACTATTTGTAATACCTGGTGAGGTACTATATATACATGTAAATAATGTTTCTTCTAGAATTCATGCTTTAAAATTCATCCAGCTTTCTCCTTTGTCTGCGTACCCCTCTATTTTGTGTTCAGTTCATGTAATCAGCTACAGATCTATATAATGCAGTCCATCTGACACTGCACACATAACAAACTCAACATGTCCTGTCCCCAAACCTAACTCCGGGCTTCCCCCGCCGACTTTCTTTTTTGTTATCAGTCATCCAGACTTAGAACTTCTCAGCCTGTTCTTCCTGTGGGTCAGTCATCGTGTTTTCTAAATCCTCACTTTGTGGCACACCAAGGAAGATCCAGTACTAAGATTGAAAGGACGTACAGCCATGCAAACTGATCATCAAAACACAGTGTGATAAGTGCATCAGAACAGTGTTAGCTGGTTATTCCGTAAACATTTGCCCCTGGCCTGGGGACTGTGGGACAAGATGAGGCTCCTCTCACCCTCAGAGAGCTAGTGTTCTCGTGGAAAGACAGACCTTCACAAAGAAATGATCTTTGTAGGAACTGGGACCTTGGAGGACAGTTTTTATTCAGGAGGCATTATTCAAGTGCTATTTTAAAAAATGTATTCAGTGTGTTAGGGTTGTACATCCAAATACCCGGCTTTCCCTCAGGCTTTTAAGTTAATTGTATAAGCTTTATCTTTCTATGTATAAATGTAGCAAAATTTAACAATCACCTTTGAAGGAACTCATAGCTTAATTACATTTCTTTAAATAGTTTGGTCTTTAAAACTTGAATATATTTTATTTCTCTTTATAAAAATTTCTACTGTCTGAAAAATCTTCCCAAGTACTTAACTCTTATAAAACCAGAAAATGAAATTTATAAATCCAGTGGCTCAAATGTTCTCTTAATTCTTGTACCATTTACATAAACTTAATAAAATTCTCTTACCCCTTCTTAAGATCACAACCCTAAATCAGTAACTCAGTTACCATTTTAAACTGGACATGAAGCTATTCTAATATATGAGATTCCTGTAAACATTTCAAGTATTTAAAAACACCCAATATATGATTCTCTCATCCTAACCCATAACATGTTTGATTATATTTAATTCTGAATATTAATGAAGATAATAATATACCTCCTACCCCCACGCCCCCCAGTTTTTTCCATCTCAAGAAACCTGGGTTCTCTTTCCATGAAAATTCAGGGTTATTTTCTTGGCTGGCCAAGTCTGTGTATTGGCCAGGCTTGTTGAGGACTTGTGATCTGGCCTTAGGCTTTCCTCGGTAACAGGAAAATAATCAGTAGAGTCCCGCCAATAGTCACTGTGTGCAAGTATCTAAGGCCATGCCTTCCAAGTGGGGTAGATTCAGTTTACATATTACCTAGTTCTCAGCTTGTATTTGAATCTGTAACCTCTACCCATGCTATTTCACCACTGGACTGGATTCAACTATTTAAGCCTTGTCTCTTCTTGAGTGGCAGGGCCACAAATCTGATAAATGACATCAGATTAAACTCTGTGTTCCCTGTTCTGATTCTGTCCGACTTCATGGGTACAACACTCAAATCATGCTAATTAAACAGGTGGCTAATACGTGCTGTGAAAGAAACAGGTAAAGTACCACTATAGAAACTCGGGCGGAAGTGGGAAGATCACTTATTTTAGGAATTTGGAGTGGAGGCCTCTCTATCTGTGGTCACATTGGAGGATCTGCAGGTCACGCTAATTTGTTATCTAAAGGAAGAAGAGTTTGCTGAGAATAGGGAGGCAGGGGGTCTGGGCAGAAGGAGCAGCACTTGCAACACATCTCAGGCCTAGGGAGGAGGGGGTTGGCATGTGGGAAAACTCAAGGACAACTATGTGGCTGTGAAGTCATTTGTTCAGGGGACTTGCTAGGTGGGGGATCAGATCCAGCACCTTGAATTAGTAACAGTTACATAGACTGTTTACTTGTAGAAGTCTGTCATTTATTCATCCCTTTTGTTATCTGCAAACATCAGCACCCATTTTGACTGCTCCTCCTGCACAGTTCCTTCCCTCTTCCGTATTTGGGACACTCTTCCCACCTCCCCTCACCAATCCCGTGTCCCAGACATCCTGTGGGAGACCCGGCTGAAGTCCCACCTCATCTATTTGTCTTTCCTGACCATGCTGTATTTAGTCAGTTCTTCTTTCGAATTACCATAGCAGCTTGTGTGTGTCTGTACTTCAAGACTGCCAGTCTGGAAGAGATCTGAGAGATAAAGGGCCTGGCTCAATTTCCTCCTTTTTCCAGCTGGTAAAATTCAAAAGAAAAAAAAAAAAAAAGGCAGGTGGCTTCCTCCACTCCATGAAACCACACCAGAACTGATCACTTGCTCGTCATTGGCTTTTCACACCTTTTCTTTTGTGTCCTCTGTATTTCATGAGTATACTAACTAACATGGACTTTTCCTCCTTAGCAGCAATAACAAATAGGCATAGAATACATAGTAGGCATACACACCTGTACACAAAAGTATCCATTAACGCTGAAGGAATATATCTCTAGGGAAGGAAATGAAAACATGTAGTTACTAGAAAGTGTGTTTATTGGATAGTCCTTTTAATGAAACACCAGTTTTTAATGTACTGTCCAGTAACCACTTTTCCCATAATACAACCAACTTGCAAAAGGAGAAATTTCATATAAACAACATCTGCACTTTGGAGAGAAGGGGTGCCCACCTGTTTGTTCAGGTCCTTAGGAAGGACAGATTACATTCTGCCTTTAGCAACTGTGAAATGTGATTCTGTTACGATATCTAACAGTCTGAGCTTTAGAAGCAGTTTATTAAATAGTCATTAAGAGAATAATTCGGCCTTCCCAGAAAAAGTAACGTTTCCCTGGGGACCGAGTTCCAATGCGAGCTCTGCCCTCCTTCTGCCTTCCTCTACATGCGGTCTTGATGAGGCAGCTGGCGAGGCCCGTCTCCCTCTGTCAGCTGCCCACAAAGCTAAGCCTGTTCTTCCAGCCCTGGCTGACCATAGAAAGTGAAGCTTGAATAGAGAGCTTCAGAAATGTTAAGCCTGAGGAAGAAGAGGAAGTTCTTTAGCTTAATAGTGATTACTGGATTTATTTTAAACGTGATAAATGATTCCTTTATTATTTCAGCAAGATGCCGTATCCTATTTTTCTATTAAAGATAAACCCTATGTAGTTAACGTATACTTGCAGATTGCTGAGAGTAGATCTTAAATGCTCTCACCATAAAAAATAAGTGTGTGAAGAAATGGACATGTTAATCAGCTTATTTGAATAATTTCACAATGTATACATACATAAGACATCATAATATACACCATATATATATAATTTTTGTCAATTATGCCTTAATAAAAATATAAATAGACTCCAGCCCTGACTTTGTCACTGTTACCTGTAGGACCTTGGGCAAGTTATTTTTTCTTCCTGCCTTAGGCTCCTGATATGTAAAATGGGGTAAAAATGCCTAACTCAAGCTCATGGTGAGAATTAAAGGAGAAAAATGCTTATCACACTAACATGTTTGCACAACTATAATGTGTGTTATTATCCCTCATTCAGCCATCCCAAGTAAAGTTACATAAAATTCAACTCGTTTTCAATTTTGATTTAAAGCTTTATATTTTTAATTTTGGGCTTTTAAAAACAAAATGTTCTAAACCAAGCCCCTGGGTTTTACCTCCCTGTCTCTCTAGTTCAAAGGTCAGGTGCCCTCACCCTGCGATCCTGTGTGCAAGATTGTCGACTGGGCTCTGTCCGTCTGGCGTCAGCTTAACTCCTGCCTGGCCCGCTTGGGCACACCTGAAGCACTTCTTGGACCAAAATATTTCCTGTCTTGTCCTGTAGTTCCTGGACATGCCCAAGTGACAGTGAAGTAAGTGCCATTTTTCGTTAGTTTTCTGCTTATAATGGAGACATGGCCAATTCAGATGTTTGAGGGTAAGGATGCTGACCAGGCTGCCTTGTGCCACCTCCTGTCACTGATACAGAGTGCCAGTGCTCTCTGCTCTTCCAGAGGATGGCCACAGCTTGTCTACGGGGTGCTTCCCCTAGGGCAGCTGCATTTTTGCTGAGAGCTAGGTTTTTCCTCTATTAGAAAACTCTCATCCAAGTTATGCTTGGCTTACTATGCAGAGTCTCCTAAGTGAGGTCCCACATAAGAAGTTTCATCAAGTATTGTATGCACACCCTCCAAAAAACCTGCATTCTGTTAATGAATTGAAAAGCTTCTCCCTTTATTGAGACCCATGTTCAGTACTTACTGTGTTTTCCTTTGAAGCAGCTTATGAGAACAGACATATATACAATAAGGTTAATGAAACAGAAAATCAGGAGAAAATTGAAAGGAGAAAAAATTTGTTACCATCCAGTTTAGTCATGGTTCTGTGACCAGCAAGCAGATTTGATTCTGTAGTTTCTGGTGTCATAGGCAGAAGCCTGTCTTGGAAAGCAGGAGATTGAAATAGTATCTTCTCAGCTGGGTGTGGTGGTTGATGCCTATAATCCCATTGCTTTGGGAAGTTGAGAGGGGAGCATCACTTGAAAAAAAATTAGCCAGGCATAGTGGCATGCACCTGCAGTCCTGGCTACTTGAGTTGGGAGGCTGAGGCAGGAGGATCAATTGAGCCCAGGAGGTCAAGACTGCAGTGAGCTTTGATTAAGCCCCCGAACTCCAGCCTGGGTGACAGAGCAAGACCCTGTCTCTAAAAAGTATATGTATATTTTCTCTGTTGTAAGACAAACCACCATTTTTATAACAGCTAATTGGTGGGAAAGAAGTAGTATATTAAATGTACATTTAAATTTTTGCTACAAAATAAATACACTTATTGATATAACTTATTGATATAATTACTACTTTCTTCATTATTATGTCAATTAAATTAGTCTTTTTTACATCCAGAGTCTCAAGATTCTTAGGAACCAATTTTGACCTCTCCTATATGGAGTATAGTCTTTGTCAAGAACTGTGGAGGTTCCAAGATTTTTACCCTATTTGCAAGCTACTATATTAGCCTGCCATGGTTGAGGATGCTGAGTGAGGGACACAGGACTTCATCATCCACAACACAGCAGGCAGCCTGAGCTTCACTTTTACATAGGTTCCCATTACCCCTGAAGTCCCATGGGGTGATGCATAGTGGCCCATGTAGATGCTGGATTTGCCTCACAGCTGTGGAACTCCCCACTTCCCATCCCTCCAAGGCTTCTAAAGAGGGATGCTGCAACTCTGTCGACCATTGGCCCTGGAAGATGTTATTTTTATTATCCTGGTCAGGAAACAATTCTGCCCTCTGCTCCTGAAGGAGACCTTTATCTCTGTCTTCCAAGACTGAAAAGATAGTTCAGAGCAAAAACTAACACCAGATGTGCAGAAATGCCGCAGATAATTGTCTACCAATGGCTAAGGAGTTGATTTTTTTTTTTCAAACCACAGCTTATATTTATACTGTAGCACTTTTAGGAATAACTGCATAATTTTGATTCATATTGTAAAATACCAGAATTTTATCTGTGTTCCCTATCGTACTTTTATTTTTCCCCGATTGCATAGCACTAGACATTCAGAGAGAAACTTGATGGATCATAGTTTTTGACAGTTCTTGAAAGATTCATGCAGTGTCTAATAGCTTTGGAAACATTCCTGACCTGGGAGATGTGGTTTTGTTTCTATAGCCTTTAATCATGTAAGTGTTTTTTCAATACTGCAACAAAGCATAATCTAGTTTTAACTTTGAGTGCTGCAAATTTGGGCTGAAGTCCCACTGTTTATGGCTATTAATGCAAACAGTCCACTGAGGCAATAGCTGGTTGACCCCCATCCTCCCGATAGAACTGAGCCCACCCACACGCAACAGTGAGCCCTTGCCTTGGGACAGGCAGATTTAATTTACCAGTGATTATACAATACATGTCAGGCTGGGCGCAGTGGCTCACGCCTGTAATCCCAGCACTTTGGAAGGCCAAGGCAGGAAGATCACTTGAGGTCAGGAGTTTGAGACCAGTCTAGCCAACATGGTGAAACCCCATATCTACTAAAAGTACAAAACTTAGCCAGGTGTGGTGGCACTTGCGGGTAATCCCAGCTACTTGGAAGGCAGAGGCATGAGAATTGCTTGAACCCAAGAGGCAGAGGTTGCAGTGAGCCGAGATTGTGCTTCAGCACTCCAGTCTGGGTGACAGAGCGAGACTGTCTCAAAAAAAAAAAAGATCCCAATTTCAGAAATATTAAAATACAATATATGTGTACTTTATTAAGGAGGTATAACAAAGAAGTTGAAGCTATTTAGACAAGGACTTTTAGGAAATCTTTTTTCCAGATTTCTTCAGTCTTTAAATTTACCTTCCTTTCCATGTATTTATTCACGCATTCATTCACTCAGCACTCAAGCATTGATTCTACATTGAGAGAGACATGTAAACAATCAGTTTCATTTGAAATACATTGTATTTTTGAGAAAGATTCAAACTACTTTTGTATTGGGTAATTTCACTTATTTGAAAACTACCTGGGAAAGGTAGCATATCTACAGAAACACTTAACGTTTTTTCCCCATAGTCTTCAAACTGTCCTTTCGTAGAATTGTGTATAATTATTGAGAAGCCTGCTCCTAAGGGATGAATCGGCCCCTCTCCTGCTAGGTGGATGTCTAAGCTGTGGAATGGCGTCATCGCGCCCAGAGTTCAAGAAGCAATATTGTCAAGAGCCTCTGTGAAAAGACAACCTGGCTTTGGACAGACAACTGCTAAAAGACACCCTAGCCAAGGACAGCAGGCTGTGGTCAAAGCTGCTCTCAGCATCTTGCTAAATAAAGCTGTACTGCATGGCTGTCCCCTCCCCAGAGCAGGTATGTGGGTTTCTGCAGAGGAGAGGAAATTCACACCCTTATAAAATACCTTTTAAAAGTTGTTTTTAGAGAGCTGTCTATCTTCTCTTTGTAATTAGAAAAGTATACATTTTATAGCAGTGTTCCAGAACTGTGATTTTAATTACTGGTTAATGTTTGAATTCTAGATCTCCAAGTAAAGTTTGTGCTGGTTCACAAAATCCCAGCTTGGATATTAAATAAGTGCATGATTTTGAACAGTCCATATCTTTGAGAAATAGAAATGGATTTTGCTTTAATCAGTGAAACTGCATTATCCCTGCTGTGATTTGTGTTGTTTCAGAACTAGACCAGCATACAGCTGATTTCAAAGGAGGAAGTTTCCATTTATCCATAGTTTCCGGTTATAACAGTTGTAACAAAAAGAAAGGAGAGAGTGGTGCCTGGAGAAAGGTGAACACCAGTCCTCGCAGGAAGTCTGGCCGCTTCTCTTTACCCACCTGGAATAAGCCAGACCTAAGCACCGAAGGTAAGGGGCCGGGGTAGGCATGCTGCCTACAAGGAGGTGGACATTCCCAATCCAGTGTCTGAAAGCAAATATGCTTTCATTTTTATCACTATGCATTTGGCAAAACAAAGTTTAAGTATTTCAATGCACATTCTCATGGAATAAACAAACTATATAGTAGGTACATTTCCAAAAATATATAGGAGATCCCTACCTGAAAAATACCACTTTCAAACTAGAATTCCAAAATTAATCTTTAAGTTGTTAATGGTCATTTATTAATTTCTCTTGGTGTTCACAATTTGTATAATCATTGCATTATTGCATAATAAAATCATTGGCATATTTCTCTACTACTATGTCACTCATAAGTTAATCTTACATTAAAAAAAAAAAATACGTGGCCGGGCGCGGTGGCTCAAGCCTGTAATCCCAGCACTTTGGGAGGCCGAGACGGGCGGATCACGAGGTCAGGAGATCGAGACCATCCTGGCTAACATGGTGAAACCCCGTCTCTACTAAAAAAAAAAAATACAAAAAACTAGCCGAGCGAGGTGGCGGGCGCCTGTAGTCCCAGCTACTCGGGAGGCTGAGGCAGGAGAATGGCGTAAACCCGGGAGGCGGAGCTTGCAGTGAACTGAGATCCGGCGACTGCACTCCAGCCCGGGCGACAGAGCGAGACTCCGTCTCAAAAAAAGAAAAAAAAATACGTGTAGAGACATATTGATACCCATTTAAGACCTTTCCAGGTGAATCAGGTGTACACATTTATTTCTCATGGACGACATGTACCATGTGCCGGGTTCTAGTCTAGGCACTGGAAATAGAGTGGTGAAAAAACATATTCCTGGCCCAGCATGGTGGCTCACATCTGTAATCCCAGAAATTTGAGAGGCCGAGGCGAGTGGATAGCTTGAGGTCAGGAGGGCAAAACCCTGTCTCTACTAAAAATACAAAAATTAGCTGGACCTGGTGGTGCATGCCTGTAATCCCAGCTACTCAGGAGGCTGAGGCATGAGAATTGCTTGAACCTGTGAGACAGAGGTTGCAGTGAGCCGAGATCACGCCACTGCACTCCAGGCTGGGTGACAGAGTAAGACTCTGTCTCAAAAAAATAAAAATAAAAAAATAATTCCTGCCTTCATTGAGGCATTCTAATAAATTGGACAGATTTCATATGATGGGACATCACGTGAAAAATAAGTGTGTAAGCTTTCATTCTAACAAGATGTAACACGTGTGTATCTTCTGGTGTTAGACCTATTCCTTTTGGCATTGATAATAGGATAATCAGCCATTATATAAATTATAAATGTCCTTCCCAAAAGAAATACAAATTGGAATAAAAGTGAAAGGAAATTTCCACCTCATGTGCACCGTGGACTTCAGATTATGTCATTCATTTGCCTCCCCTCTCAAAGTATTTGTTTTGTGGAATTTTATGCCACCTTTTAGCAGTGGGGTTTCTAAATGAGGTGCTTAAAATCTTGTATTTTAAAACGTAAAAAAGTTGCTTTTAGTTATATTTTTATTTTTAAGCTTGTATTTTGTTAATTTTAATAGCAATTTAACGTTTTTTAATCCTATCAATATATGCTAGGGCTCCCCCATTACCCTAAGTGCATGATAGCAAATTTTGACCCCTTTTTTTAAGTGAATGAAAATTTACTGAATAAAATGAATTTTCTTATACTTTTAAAAAGATAAGCATTTTATATTGATACTAGATACTGTTTTCATCTTCAGAGCTTGTCATTACTTCCCAAAGTTGTCAGAGTGTTTGATTCAGGGAGTAAGAATCACTGGACTCCAGCCCGTCAATTTAGTATAGACCCCCCGGTGACTTTCTGTAGCAAAGATTATACCATTCATTTGCTCTTAGTCCTTTCGGTATGCAAGAAAGCTCTGAGACAATGATAATGATCTCCATTTACAGAGAACAAAACTCAGGTTCAGAAACCCTTGAACACCTGCTCCAAATCACCTCTCCTGGAAATATGTGGTTCTATAATTGTTTCTTGCAAGCCCAGTGCGATTTTCTGTAGTCCATGCCACCCTAATCTTGTTAGACATGCAGTGATCTGTGGGTACTCAGATAACTGGACACCCATTGAGGCTCTTCACTGTGTCATTTCTAAGTTTATTAGAATCTCTATAATGTTTAAGACCAACTTTTTGAGCTAAGTTAATAAGTGTTTGTATATGCTTTAGAGTGGACAATCAAAATGAATATGAATTTAAAGCAGTATCATGGAAGAGGCTGGCTCAGAAAACTATATTATGTTAAATGTGAAAAAAGATGAATAGATTTGAAATTGTTTGTATTTTTAGTAATTTGTTTTGAACTATTATTTGATATCAAATGTTATCTTCTTTGAAGCATGAGCTTCTTTGACAGAATAAAACTACGCTACAAGAGTTTACATAGACTTCAACAAGGAAATTTCTAAAAGTTAATTTTACAAAGTATATAATTCATGAGTCTGTAGTTGGGTTAGAAATCATGACTGACATGCCTCTCATCATTTTATAATGGTAAATTTTCTAATAATTCCAATGTATATATGATTATTACAATGGTTCCAGTGACTTGGGTTGTTTTTAAAAAAAAAAAACCAGCACAGGAATCCCTTTACATGCAGGTCACTATGGAAGCTCATAAAATTTGATAAAGAGACAGCCCATTTCTTTTCTGACCTAAAACAGAAAGGCCTGATGTCAGATCCCAGGCCTTTAAGGCAGAACCTAAGGCTGTGCACTATGTAGTGATTAGTAGAAGCCACTAGTCAGTGCTTTGGATGATAATGACAAAAGTATGAGTAAAGAAACTTGACAGTGATTTTCTTTGATCTTTTAATGAGGATATATTTAATTTTCAAAAAATTTGTGTTGACAATATTAATATTTTTAGAATTCACTCAAAAGCAACTGTTTTAATGCATTCATAACATTGAGTCTAAAATGGTTTATAAGAGTGTTTCTCAAACTTTAACCATAACCCATAGTGAGAAATACATTTTATACCATCACCTGTACACACAAACCTCTGCATTTGTATGTTTGTATAACTGATACACAATCAATACAGGCTATTTTCTTTGTTTTTTGTTTTTTTTTTTAACTATGTCATAATCTGCAGTTTACAAAACATTGATATGATTTTCAGCATTTTTTAAATTCCATGACTTTTTGTACCCTGTTCATATTTTCTTTTCTGTATAATGCAAAAGTTGTTAAAAGTTAAATTTCTACAAGTGCATGGCTAATGCCACATGTCAAAAACTATACTTGATTACATAGTAGTGTTAGAATGCACACAAAGGTAGAGAAAGGGTGATTACCATCATCCAAAGGCAGGTATTAAATCTTCTTTTGGTCCTTCGAGAACAAGGGCCTGAGGAACCAGGGACTTGACTAGAGAGAAGGGCCATCCGTAAAAGCGAGATTCAGGATTCTTGACTTGAGCATTAGGTAGTGGTAGTAGTACCAAGTTCCACCAAAATGTACTTGAGGGAGTTGGCTATTCCTTGACTTTCCCACAATGCCTGTGCAGGAGGCTATGCCCAGAGCCTCTGTCCTGGGGAAAATCTCAAATGGTAGATACTAATCCAAGAACAGTATGAAAGTGCTGCAAAGTCCACAGTCTGTTTCTTTTAAATACAGAGTTCAAGAGGCACAGGGACAATGATCTATTGAAAATGGTTCTCTTTTTTAACAGGTATAAAAAACAAGACTATATCACAGCTGAATTATAACAGGAATGCTTCTCTGTCAAAACAAAAGTAAGCTCACCTTTCAAATTTAACTCACAGCAAAGATAAATCAAGTAACTTCAATTACTATTTTAAATGTTCCATGTTCTCAATTATTTGTATGACTATTATGCTGTTAATGTGCTTTTAAAATAATGTATGTCATTCAAATGCTGATATTAAACTGAAATCTAATGAATGGTATCTTTGGATGACATCTAAACTGTTCCTTAAGATTAATATAATGCAATATAAAGACTATTTTGCTTGTAGTTTGTTGAATAAGGTCAGAAATATTATAGGTTTCATTTGATCAAATTCTGTTTATGCATTTGTGAACTTTTAGACAGTCATTAGATGACTTTTCCACAGATTTCCAGAAACAGCATGACTTTTTTTTGGAGACAGAATCTTGCTCTCTTGCCCAGGCTAGATAGAGTGTAGTGGCGTGATCTCGGTTCACAGCAACCTCCACCTCCAGGTTCAAGTGATTCTCCTGCCTCAGCCTCTTGTGTAGCTGAGATTAACAGGGGCCTGCCACCATGCCTGGCTAATTTTTTGTATTTTTAGTAGAGTCGGGGGTTTCACCATCTTGGCCTGGCTGCTCTCAAACTCCTGACCTTGTGATCCATCCGCCTAGACCTCCCAAAGTGCTGGGATTATAGGCGTGATTTTCACGTGCTATATATTTATAGTGATAATTTAAGAAATTGACTATTTCAGCTTGCAAATATGGAGGTATAAAGGATGATTTGTATAATTATAGAATAGAAATGTTTAGGCAGTTTGTGTGCCCTGTCACTTGGCAGGTAATATTTAGGATCATGTCCACTGGTTTGCCGCATTAGAGAAGAGGGGAGGGTGAAGAGAGAGAAGGGAGATGAAGGAAACTGCATGGCATGCTATTTTCTGGCAGGACCACAGCTAGATCCATGACATGCAACAGCCTGTATCATTTTTCCAGCAACCTTAGGATGTACACATAAGGGTTATTTATAGAAAAGGGAACCCAGGAACTGAGGTGTTAAGAAAACCTGGTGCATGATCATATTGCCAGCTAGCAATAGAGCCAAGTTTGAAATTCATGTTTGTCCCATTTTATCACACTGTCCCCTATGCCAGTGTTTAGCATCCTATCTGGCCTGGGAGACAGAAGAAACAGCAATAGTAGGGAGCCTGGAATATTGTACATCAAAGTGAAGTTCTTTGTGAAACAAAATTTTATCCTCTCAAGAATTTGAGTAGGAGTTATCAAAATCCTGTAGAAATTTCTTACCTTAGTATTCCAGTCTCTCAGGGTATGGGAGTGGGTTGTTGCATTAAATGACATTTATGAAATGCTTTAAAGGATATTAAAAACATTTTCCCTACCCCACACCAAATCCCAAAAAATGTACAGTGTCTAGATTTCCAAATTGGGAATTGTTCTCACTTTGAAAAACGTTTTTCTGAACTTTGCGTTAGGTCTTTAGAGAATGATCTGTCACTGACGTTGAATTTGGATCAGAGACTCTCTCTGGGTTCGGATGACGAAGCAGATCTTGTCAAGGAACTTCAGAGCATGTGCTCCAGCAAGTCTGAGTCTGATATCAGCAAGGTGAGCAGTATAAATGGGGGGGGCACTGAATGGCTCTACTCAATAGCTGGGAGACTTTTGGGGGACCACAATTCCCTAAAAGAAATTCCTTATTGAATAGCATGGTTAATGCTGCAAATCAAACCATCCCTCACCTTGCTTAGAAAGGCCATTTCTTCCGAAATATCAATTATACAATAAAGGAGCTCTACTTTGTGAAGCCTACTTTTCCAAACTCCTCCAAGACCTGAAGTTAAAATTGTGTGTTAATTGCATTAGTACAAGTCACATCAATTCATTTGGGCAGCCTTTTTTTTTTTTTTTTTTTTTTTTTTGGGGGGGGGGGGGCGGGGAGACAGAGTTTTGCTCTTGTCGCCCAGGCTGGAGTGCAGTGGTGGGATCTTGGCTCACTGCAAGCTCCGCCCCCCGGGTTCAAGCAGTTCTCCCTGCCTCAGCCTCCCGAGTAGCTGGGATTACAGGCACCCACCACAACTCCTGGCTAATTTTTGGATTTTTAGTACAGACGGGGTTTCACCATGTTGGCCAGGCTGGTCTTGAACTCCTCACCTCAGGTGATCTGCCGCCTCAGCCTCCCAAAGTACTAGGATTACGGGCATGAGCCTCTGCACCCAGCCTGGGCAGCTTTTTATATAAGCCTAAATTTGAGTTTCCTCAGATCTTTTTCCTTTCCACATTCCTAACTTTGGCCTATCAGTCATCTATCAGTAAGAAAATTATAACAAGCATCACAGCAGACTTATGTTATAGACCAAGCAACAGCTTTCTTTGCAAATGAGAAAAAGAATTAGCTTGTATAATGCATATCATCATAATCTTTAAGCTGTGAAATTTGAGGCCAAATATGGAAACCAGTGACCTGAAATCTCAAAGAAAACATGGACAGCATCAAGTTCCACCTGTTTTGGCACTCTGGTATCTGCAGCAGGTTTCACCGAGCTGCCTTGATGGATGCCTTTTGAGTGACTGTAACTTTTTCAGCTTCCCCTGAAACACTCAACTGTGTTTTATTTGAATCGTCATAATATCCACAGCAAAGTAGAATTTACTATCTTATTTAACTGTGTTGGAAGCAAAACATATATCCACTGAAAAAGGTAATGATTAAAATCTTGCAAATTTTATATCCTTTCTTTACTTGCAAAATGACTTGACTTTTATATGGGTTCTTTTCCTTAGAGGATGTTTCTCATGCATTTGCTGTCAGTTTTACATGAAGACTTCAAGTCTTTCATGTGAACAAGTTCAGGATTTGAGGGGCAGGGAGGAGGATAAGAGTAACACTTCTGCTGTGGTTTCTCCACCATTTAGCTGTGCCTTGAGTATGCACAGTGTGACTGTGGAGACATGACTGGGTAAATTCTGTATTTTCCAGATTGCTGATTCCAGGGATGATTTAAGGATGTTTGATAGTTCTGGAAACAACCCTGTACTTTCAGCAACTATTAATAATCTGAGAATGCCAGTGTCACAAAAGGTAAGTGTCCCTTTCTCCCCAAAGTGAGCAAAGGATGATTGCTATGGAATTGACTTCACAAATCATCTTTCAGTGTGAATCATAGAGTTTTTTTTAAAACCAAAGCTAAGAACTGAAAAATAGGATAAAGGTAAAATTGTTCATCAGTTTATCAAGATTAGAAAGAGTGTTTATAGAGTATCTTGGAAAAAAATGACATAGAAAAGCATTACTTTTTTCCCTTCTATTTGATTCCAAAATTTGGGTGTCTGTTGATATCTCCATTTTTTTTTTATTTGTATATTACAAAACTAGAAATACAGTAGTTCTGCCTCATCAGGTGATGCCTGAACCCCAACCAAAGTTTATATACTCTATATTCCTTCAATCCGACAACCTAGAGGGCTACTAAGTGGCCAGTGGGTGGGTAATGTAGACAGAATGGATAAGTTGATTCACATCCTGGGCAGAACACAGTAGGATGGTGCAAGATTTCATCATGCTATTTAGAATGGCCTGAAAATTTATGAATTGTGTATTTCCAGACCACAGGTAACTGAAGTCACAGAAAACAAAATTGTGGATGAGGGGGGTACTATGGTAACAAAACTGTCATCTTGGTTGTTCTTAAGATTTCCTGTAATTTAGAAAATTAGAGTTAATTATAACAAAGCAAAGCACTGAGTGATAACATAAAGGTCTTAATGCATTGCAAAAAAATTTCTATAACATGCATTACATTTCAATGATACTTTAAAAACAAATCTGAATGGCAAGTAGAAGAACCAGGATTCCAGTAGACTTCCTTAACCTTTTGAAATAGAGTCCATGACTACAGCACTGCACCATTATCAGTTGGTTAATAAATGGCAAGAGCTGGCACAGCATGGTATTCCTGGGTGAGCAGAAACAATAGGAAACGACTCACTCATTAGTTACATTGTGAGGATGCAGACTTTTGTAATACATGGTTTGTTCACCAAACCATGTTGATTGATTGCCATTCACATCCTGTTCTCATCTACTCCCAAGGTGGCTTACAAAGACCTGTGTGTGTGTGGGAGGGTGTGGCGCAGAGAGCAGGATTATAAAGTAAGCATGGTGAGACTATTAAGTTATTAAGCCTTATCTGATCACCTAGCAGCACTGGGCCCCACAGCCCTGCTCCCTCACTGCTTCATTAGGTTTTGATCGTGGCCTATTCTATGTGGACCTGTGTGAGCTGCATGCATTGGGGGAGCAGGTATGGGAGTGGGAATTTGCATGGCTGGGGCTCTAATACAAAATATTAAACATGATGTCCTGTGAAGAAAAGGATGGCTTTCACACTCACGCTAGCATAATGTCTGCCTTTTTTGGTCAATTGGGAACAATTTAGAAGCCCAGCAAAATTTGGAGGATGACCTAAGATGACCTGGAGTCAGCACTGAGCATTCTGGTTGGAAAACACTTTGTCCAGGGCCCATTCCTTTGCCATCTTTAAAGCCTCAACTCCTTCCCCCTTTATTTATAGCTTGCCCTGAGCTGTGCTTGACTGGAGGCCGGTCTCTAGGACCCAAGAATTTAGGATTCCTTGTGGAACATGGTCAGTGGAAGGATCTTAGCAAGAGGAACAGTGAGCCACCTTCCCCATAAGCCCAGATCACTTTCTTGTGTAAAAATATTGTTGGCTGGTAGAGAATGACTGCTTTTTAAATGTCTAATGGAGAAACATGGTCATACCACTACTTCTTTGTCACGTGACCGTATTGAATTGCTACAATAAGGTACTGTCCACAAATAAAGTAGTACCGAAAGTCAAAGTTCTGGGCAGCTTTGTTTAAAAGATCTTTTTTAAAACGAGTCCTTTTACACTATATTTAAAAGATCTTTTTTAAAACGAGTCATTTTACACTATATGGGCTCCTATGCCCCCCCCAAAAAAAACCTATGTTATTGTTTAAATGTGCAGCTTGATGTGGGGATCAGGACCACTGCCTCCTAGTCTTCTCTCCCTTTGCCCACTGAAGACACCCCTAAGAGCTAGAAGATGTTTTTCTCAGAAACTGCCAGCAGAGGGCAAAGTGGTACTTACTGTTGGCAGCCTTCTGAAACCTTGGCTGGCTCATGCCTTTTCTCCTACTGAGCTGGTATTTCTGGGTTAGATGCCCAGTTTCTTCTGTTACCAAAAAGTATCTCCATTTCGAGGTAAGAGCTCCCTGGGTTAGTTGAAATCATTTTCTCCTTCATGGCCAGAAGGCTGGCAATGCCTCCATTGGAGAGGGGCCCTGCAACCATCATTATCTGTTGGAAAACAAAAATGAGTACCTTACCTTTATTATTTGCCACAATATAACTCCTCACTACTCTAACAGTAAGGGAGCATAATTGGGTTTACTAATTTAGCCGGCCTTCTAAATTAAAAACATATTTAAATCAACAGGAAGAACAAATGCTAATAAATGTTTTCCTTTTATGTAAATCCAAACTAATCCTCTGAAAGGACAAGTTCACATCTTTGGTTGCATGAAATCCACTTGAGGTTTTTTTTCTCCCCCCATCCTCTGGTCTGAGGGGAAGCCTGGACAGTGGGTTTTTTAAAGCTCCTTGGTGAGTCTTACATGCAGCCAGGGTTGACACCCACTACTCTAAAACATAGCCCTGATCAGTCATCTTCATTTTCCACCCATTTCTTGTTTTCCAAATATATCTTTAGAGGGATTGATTTGCCTTCATGTATCTTGTTTACACGTTCCTTTTTTACATGTAATTTACTACTCCCCTCTGTACTCCTCCCCATAGAACCCTCTCTCTTCACCTGTCACAGTCCTGTGCCTCTTTAAAGACTCACCCCCAGTGCCACCTTCCCTACATGTTTTTCTTTTCCTCCTGCCCCCTACTTTCCCACCTAGAGGAATTATAGCATCTTCTTAGCTTCTAGTAGATGCTGTGTGTTGAATGAATTTCACTGAATGAATTGCTCTGATTTACCAATTCTTTAAGGCTAAATAAAACTTACTTTAGGTCAGTGCCTTTCTATACGAATTAGTTTCTCTTTGAGTTTAACATGCACAGCAACATGGATAGTCAACGTTATACATTTAATCAGATAATCTGGGGGTTTTGGCCCAGGAAGCATTAAACACTCATAACTCTCCTGTTCCTAAACTCCGCTGCTTCCCTAGGCTTGACTTCTAGGGTGTCAGGAGTACTTTTCAGTCAGGACGCTGTGCATCGGCCACTTGCTCTATTCTTGCACTCCTGGCGTTGAATTGCTATGGCTCACACAAAGCCCTCGTGATTCTCCATGTTCTCATCCTACCTCCTTCCATCCTAGCCTCACACTTCCAGGGACTGACCAAACCACACTGTGGTACTTCATTTCATGTGGACATTTCCTGCCTCAGACCATGAAGGTACACTCCCCTCACCATCATGTTGCAGGTACAGAAACAGACTAGAACACAGTGTATGTCTCCTTTCCTTCCTCTGGGCCATGGCTTTAACTCTGGATTTGACAATAATGGCAAAATTAAACAACTCCCCTCACCACCGGATTCTGTATAGCAACTAGCTGTTATCCTTATTATAATGCCGTATTTCATGTTTTCCGAATACTATGTATGTGTTGAATTTGCTGGTGTGTTAGACCAAATTACAAGTTGTAATTGGCCCATGACTAAGTCCCATTTTGCAGACTTAACAGTAATTTCTTGTTAGGATAAATGAGATTGGATCATGGTACCTGCACTGTTTTTACAATTGTGGCTCCATCACCATCCAACTCATGACAAGCAATATAACTTCTCATTTTCTTTCTGGTAACTTGACAGCATAAGCATCCTTACAAAACAAAAGCAGAACATACTAAGTAGGTTCACCCTTCACATACCATCAACTACACATGGAGGTGACAAGGATGACAAGGATGGACTAGGATGTGTCCCCTCACCAGATGTAGCTCAGCCTTTTTCCAGCCTTCCTCAGATGTAGTTAAAACAGAGCCCATCTGTTTTTTGTTATGTCAGGAAGCTCTTGCCTTTCTAAGCTAGCTTCTTGCAGTCTAGACTTCTCTTTCCTTTCCCTGCAAATGCAGGTGATCTGGACCCCGGATTTGTCCCCTCTTTATTCTCCATTACATATTTGATGTTTCAGTGTGTTTATATTTTCCCAAACCTTGAGCCAAGTGTATATTAGAGTTACATTGCTGTTCCATTTATGATTAGCTGAGTCTAGAAATCTGACACCAAGAGATTTCACTTCAGTGATGTAGGAGTAGTTTAATGGACATGTTGTGTTGGGCTTTAAAGAATTAATAATAGGGAAATAAAGGAAAAATGGGATTTAAAGGGGATTGGAGCCAAACTTTATAAAAGAACTTCAGTGACATGGTTAAAAGTTTGGGACTTGTTCTGTGCCGTTAGTGAGGACTTATCCTTTACCTTCCTATTTGCACCGATACAGCCATAATTCTCTGCCCATTTTGTGGGTAACATTGGATTAGGTTGATGAGGAGAGAGAGAGGCAGCTGCTAAAGATAACTGAGGGTTTCCTGCTAAATTCACTGGGAAAGCAGTATTAACCAGTAATGAATCACCAAGCAGAAAGGCTTTAGAAATGAGTAGTATTGAGGAAATGCAATAAATACAGTTTTAGAATTTCAAGTGTGACTAGACATATAGGTGAATTAGTGGGGTGGAAATGCAGGAGATAAATGAGGGCTAAAGAAAGAATTTTGGGAAGTATTTAATTAGAGATTGAAATACTCTGAAGGGAAAGATCACCAATGTGTGACTTATAGAGGGCTAAGAAAAATACTACCATTTAGGATAGCAGTCCCCAGCCATTTTGGCCCCGGGGACTGGTTTCTTGGAAGACAGTTTTTCCATGGACCTGGCTAAAAGGTATGATTTCCGGATGAAACTGTTCCACCTCAGATCAAGATTCTCTCAAGGACTGGGCAACCTAGATCCCTCACTTGCACAATTCACAAGAGGGTTTGCACTCCTATGAGAATCTAATGCTGCTGATCTGGCAGGAGGCGGAGCTCAGGTGGTAATGCTGGCTCACCCCGCTCACCTCCTGCTGTGCTGCCCAGTTCTTAACAGGCCATGGACTGGTCCACAGCCTGTGGGTTGGGGACCCCTGATTTAATTGGTCAGTGGAGGAAAATGATATTGAGGAGTTAAGCTAGGGATTCTTAATTTTGGCCGCATATTAGAGAAGATTTTTTAAAATCCTGTGTCCGTGCCATACCCCAGAACTATTAAATATGAATCTCTGGTAATAGGGCCCAGTCAATGACTGTTAAAGCTCCCCCAGGTGATTCCAATGTCATGTAAGACGATACCCAGGAGAATGCAACTGCCAGGTGAAATCAGATTCTTCCTGTTAAACTTTAGTTTTGTTTTAAATCTTTTAATGGTTATATTGCTGTTGGCTCCATTATTACCTTTGAAGAGGGGAAGTTATCAAGGTCAACTCCTTCAGAGGCTTTCAGAGTAGCTCACTTAGTAGGAGTCATATCATGTTTGTTAGTTTGCAGAATTTGATGCAATATAGGGGAAAACACCTTGAGTGGAAGTTGGGAGACCTGAGGTCTTGTCCCACCTTCACCACTCCGTTCACTGTGGGCAAATCATCTTACCTCTCCAGCTTTCAGATTCTTCATGGGCAAAAAGAGACATTGACCAGGTAATCACAGGAGTTCTGAAACACTAGAGAAAGAAGATACAGGCAGCTTCCAAGTATGGAAGATCTTGAGCAACCTAATCATAGATGAATGTAGGCTCTGCTAGAGAAGGATGTTTCTCTTATGTTTTCTGCTATATGTCCCCAGATTATTTGATTATTGAGTAATAGTTCACTTTTAAGACATGAAAGTAGAAGGCAGAAAAGTTAGGGAACTTACCCAAGGTGACAGTTTGTAGAGCTACCTACAAATTGGACTACTCCAATTTGGTGATTTCCTCATGCCTGTAATTTTGTGAAGTTTCTGTTGGTAAGGAGAGCGATGCCTTAGCACTTGAGTCACTGCCTCCTGTATTTAGGAATTTTGTAACATCAGACAGGGACTAATGAAAATCATGCAGTAAGTCTATAGGAAATTAATTACTCAGCTTCTCTCCATTTTCTTTTGATTTTTCATGAGAACCTATAGTTTTAGAAACTCCTGCGCATTTGCTCAAAGAGGAGGCAGGGGTAGGGCTCATAACAGGAGAAGTTGGTGACAATGGCAAATGTGATAAACTTGTGTGGTTTCTCGTCTTTTACAGGAGGTCAGTCCTCTCAGCAGCCATCAAACTACTGAATGCAGCAACAGTAAATCAAAGACTGAGTTGGGTGTTTCAAGAGTTAAATCTTTTCTTCCTGTTCCTAGAAGTAAAGTCACCCTGTGTTCCCAGAACACCAAAAGAAGCAGCAGCAGCAGTAATACAAGGCAAATAGAAATCAACAACAACTCAAAAGAAGAGAATTGGAACTTACACAAAAGTGAACACCTAGACAAACCTAACAAATAGGCCTGCCTACAATATTCTCACTATTAACTTCCTCTGTTTCACACAGAAACCAAGGACAACAAGATATAAATACCTTTAAATGGATAAAATGTTTTCACTGTAATATAAGTTATGAGTGCGGGACCACTATTCAATTTTTTTTTGTAAAGAATGTGTTTATAACCAACATTTTGTTTTTGTTTTTTTTCAATTCCGTAGGATTGAACTTCAATACCAAGAAGTTATGCTAACTTTTCAAGTAGTTTTATAATAGAAAAAATTGTAATAGTTTTAATCAAGATGTTCAGGGGTATTAAAACAGAACTGTGTACTGTATATCTGTATATATATGTATATATGTATGTATATTTAAGGAAGTCCACAATTCATACTACATACATGCTACAAAATGTGTAACTTTGGCTTAGATAACATGTACCATTTTAAATGGAGATCATAATTTTATGTTCACTTGATGGGGAATGACTAGAATTGGGCAATAACAAATTATTTCTAAACAGTTATTTTCCATTAAAAGCCATATTAAGTATTTTGCTTGTTAAATTCTAGTTTTATGTTTTAAATCTCTTAGTAGTTACATTGCCATTTGGTAGCATCATGTATATATTTATGCTTATGAGTTTGCATTATGACTCCTGTAAAATATGAAATTATAATGCAATAAAAGTGTTATCTTTCTTACAAAAGTTTTGTACCTAAGTGGATATAAATAACTGCATAAATGAATAAATTAATTCAGAATTAACTCCTTCAATATTATTTCTAGTAGCACAACCGATAATAAAATTGATATTTTCTACAAGTGTTACTTCTAAAATTACAGACAAAATTACTTATACAACTCAGTTACGATGCTTTGACACTGAATAAAATATTGATTTAGTGAAATCATTTTGCTGTACTTTTTATCTATAGCTGTTTGTAGTCTATGCAACAGATAATTTGTGTTCAATTTAGTAATGCTCATAAAATTGCCTTCCATGTTAGTATTTCACTAGCTATTCACAACAAGGTTCAACCCTATTAGAAATATCTGAAATACTTAAATGGAGCACCAGGAATTGGGTGCTCACAGTTAAAACATCATCTTTTTCATAAATACCAAAGAAATATCATTGTACCAGGAATCATTTACTTGTCTAAAGTCATTGAAAGCCTTTTTTTGGCCAGAATGGTTATTTACAATGAAGTATACATAACTGCATTGTATTGCTATTACAAAACTACACATACCTTAAAAATAACAATGTAAAGATTATGTCACTAATCTTTAGAACAAAACTGAATGCTCTCAAAATCATAGATCGTATCTACATTCAGGTGGCTCTAATGTGTTTTTTTTCCTGCTCACATACACCTGCTTAAATTATATCTAATTTGATTTGTTAGTGATAAGGCATTGTGTTTTATGTTAGCAGCTTTTCTGAAGATAAAGATCCCATTAGTGTACTCAAGAACTAGAGGTGAGAAAACAAAACCAAATTTGGAATACATTATTAAGGTGATCTGTAGTAATTGATCCATGTGACTGTCAGTAACATTCAACAAATGCACTTTTTGTAATTGATGGCAGACTGCAAGATGTCTAAAGAGGACACTTAGAACAGGGCTTTCAAAATAAAGGTAGAGACCTACCAATGGGTCATTATAGCAATTTAGTGAGTTACAACTAGCATTAAAAAATAGAAAATGTCAGAGTCATCTTCTATTGTCTCACAGTCAATACAAGAACTGTTTGTGAGACTTTTGTTTCTATCACGTGGATGTAGGAATGTATGTATATGTGACACAAAGTATAACTGGGTCATGGTCAAAAATCTTTGAAAGTCAATACCCTATAATGGCACCTAGCGGTGGCAGTTCTTTACTGCATTAGTTAAATGAGGGCTGCACTAAGGGGTCATATAGTGTTTGGTGGTAAACAGTCTTGGGGATGAATTAAGCACTGCTGTTTATTAGCTGTGTGGCATGAGACAATATTTTTTTTTTTTTTTTTTTTTGAGATGGAGTCTCTGTCACCCCGGCTAGAGTGCAGTGGTGCAATCTCTGCTCACTGCAACCTCCACCTCCCAGGTTCAAGCAGTTCTCCAGCCTCAACCTCCAAGTAGCTGGGATTACAGGCATGCACCACCATGCCCAGTTAATTTTTTATTTTTAGTAGAGACGGGGTTTCACCATGTTGGCCAGGCTGGTCTCGAATACCTGACCTCAGGTGATCTACCCGCCTTGGCCTCCCAAAGTGCTGGGATTACAGGCATGAGCCACCGTGCCTGGCCAATCTTTTTCTTTTAACTACAGAGAAAACATAATCCAAAAAAAAAAAAAAAAAAAAACCCTACAGGTTGTCCATGAGTGTTAAGAGAGAGAACGCAGAAAAGCCTTCTTAGTTGCCTCACACATTCATAAAATAAGTAATCAATATCTCAGAACTTCTTATGGTGTTCCATATGAAGCAAATTTTAAGGATCTGAAGTAAGAGCAATACAATAACAGTAGGAGACTTCAACATCCTGCTTTCAACAATGGACAGATCATCCAGACAATCAATATGGAAATATTGGACCTAAACTACACTTCAGACCAAATGGACTTAGATATATACAGAACATTTCCTCCAACAGCAGAATATATTCTTCTCAAGCACACACACAACATTCTCCAGGATAGGTCATTATTAAGCCACAAAATGAGACTTAACTTTAAGAAGATTGAAATCATACCAAATATCTTTTCTGACCTATGGTATGAAATTAGAAATCAATAAGAAATTTCAGAAAATTCAAAATATATAAAATTAACATGCTTAACTACCAATGGATCAGTGAATAAATTAAAAGGCAAATTAAAAATATCTTGAGACAAAAATGGAAACTCCATACCAAACCTTATGGGGTGCAGCGAACCAGTTTTATGAGGGAAGTGTACAGTAATATACATCAAAAGAGGACAAAGATCCAAAATAACCTAAATGTCACACCTCAAGACATTAGAAAAGCAATCCCATTACTGCATATATACCCACAGTATTATAAATCATTCTACTATAAAGACACATGCACAAGTATGTTTATTGTGGCACTGTTCACAATAGCAAAGGCTTGGAACCACCCCCAATGCCCATCAATGATAAACTGGATAAAGAAAATGTGGCAAATATACACCATGGAATACTCTGCAGCCATAAAAAAGGATGAGTTCATGTCCTCTGCAGGGACATGGATAAAGCTGGAAACCATCATTCTCAGCAAACGAACACAGGAACTAAACACCGCATGTTCTCACTCATAAGTGGGAGTTGAACCACGAGAACACATGGACACAGGGATGGGAACATCACCCACCGGGGCCTGTCGGGGGAGTGTAGGGAGAGCATTAGGAGAAATACCTAATGTAGATGACAGGTTGATAAGTGCAGCAAACCACCATGGCATGTGTATACCTGTATAACAAACCTGCACATTCTGCACATGTATCTCAGAACGTAAAGTATAATAATAATTTAAAAAAAAAAAAAGGAAAACAAGGACAAACTAAGCCCAGAGTTAGAAGAAAGGAAATAAAGATCAGAGCAGAACATTTTTAAAAAGTTGTGGCATTCCAAAATCTTTTCAAATTGTAATAATTCACAAATGCTGGCAACTATATTATGAAAATTGGATTTTAAACCATGAGTGTATAATTCATAGAAATATCTAACTGAAAATTAATAACACTTTAGCAATTTTCAATTTCATTCCATTTTAAGAGTTTCTCCAAAGTAGACTAATACATTTTGTAGTTATTTATGTAAAAGAGAAAACAAGTAGACTTTATAAAAGCTAGTTATTAGAAGTAGCCAATTTTGATAGACAGGGTCAATTTTTCACAAATACAATATTTTTTGTGAGCAGTTAATCCTTAGTGAACATTAAGTTCAGTTGACTAGGCCCAGGCATCACCTTATTTAGGCATCTCTTCTTAACAACTAAGACCTATTACAGGAAAGTCACTCTCTGAAGTAATGTGATGCTTTCTAAATTCTATCCCATCCCTTTGCAAAATCATTTTATTCAGATAACATTCTACAAGTGTCAACGGAGGAAATGAGTGAATAGATATCCTCTATTAGCCTGGTTTTGACCATAAATAAATATGTTTAGCTGTGTATCAAGATGCCCATTGAGTGTTAATTTGAAAGAGAAGACTGGGAAACACACTGAGAAGGAATGTGCAGTTACATGCCATATCTAGTCTGTCTTTCATAGTGAAGCACTCATATCAGGCGTTGCCAGCTCAGGTTCTGGCCATGGAGTTAACTACAGTGACACTTAACATCTCTGGCTTTAATGTCATCGTGGTAAAATTCAGAGGGTTTTCTGCCTCCTAGAAAGAAAACACAATGGAAAATTTTAAATCCTGCCAGTTTTCCAATATATCCTGATACCTTATAGTAAGGGCATCAGCTATGTATATCACAAAAGTCATTTCAGTTGAAATTTATGCAAACCAAGAATATATTTATCCTAAGATAATTCAAATGTTCACATCTGCTCAGAGTGGCTTCAAACCTTACTTATTTATTAAAGTAATATTGTGCTAGGGACTAGGAATAAAGCATTAAGACATGCCAGGCACCTTCCATCTTAATAGGGCTGAGACAGTAAATAAAGAAACAAAGCAAGATAATTTCTCATTGTGTATGTTCTATAAAGGAAATCAGTAGAGTGATGTATTAATAATACAAAGCACTTGCTAAAGATCATGGAAGGAGGATTACTTTAGAGCAGAATGGTTCAAGAAAGGGTCTTCAGGGATCAGGGTATGTAGCAGCCAGGGTAAACAGCATGGGCAACCCTTCTTATGGAAAAATAGACTAGTGAGATTAAATTACATTAAACTAAAAAGCATCACACAGCAAAGGAAACAATCAACACTGAAGAAGCAACTTACAGAATGGAAGAACATTCTTGCAAACCACATAGCTGATAAGGATTAATATCCAAAATATATAAAAATTCAACTCAACAGCAAGAAAACAACCCAATGAAATGGGCAAAAGACCTGAATAGACATTTCTCAAGAGAAGCCAACAGGTGATATGAAAAAATGCTCAACATATGAATCATCAGGGCAATGCAAATTAAAACCACAAGGAGATGTCACCTCACACCTGTAAGAAGAACCATTATCGAAAAAGATGAAAGGTAGCAAGTGTTGGAGAGGGTATGGAGTTACTCCTTGTACACCGTTGGTAGGTATGTAAATTAGTACAGCCATTATAAAAAACAGTATAAAGTTTCCTTTAAAAATTAAAAATAGGCTGGGCATGCTGGTTCACGCCCATAATCCCAGCACTGTGGGAGGTTGAGGCAGGTGGATCACGAGGTCAAGAGATTGAGACCATCCTGGCCAACATGGTGAAATCCTATCTCTACTAAAAATACAAAAATTAGCTGGATGTGATGGCATGCACCTGTAATCCCAGCTACTCAGGAGGCTGAGGTAGGAGAATCACTTGAACCCGGGAGGCGGGGGTTGCAGTGAGCCAAGATTGCATCACTGTACTCCAGCCCGGTGACAGAGTGAGACTCCATCTCAAAAAAAAAAAAAAAAAAAAAACCCACAGAAAGAAAAAAAAGAAAAATAGAACATATGATCCAGCAATCATACTACTGGCGGGGCTATTTCCAAAGGAAATAATGTCAGCACGTCAAAGAGATATCTGTACTCCCATGTTTACTGCAGCACTATTTACAATGTCCAATATATGGAATCATCCTAAGTGTCCATCAACAGATGAGTGGATAAAGAAATATGGCATATATACAAAATGGAATGCTATCAGTCTTAAGGAAATCCTGTCATTTGCGGCAACATGGATGAACCTGGAGGACATTATGATAAGCAAAATAAGCCAGGCACAGAAAGACAAATACCACATGATCTCACTTACGTGGTGGAATCTTTAAAAAGTGTGAACTCACAGAAGTAGAGAGTAGAATGGAGAGAAGATTGGGAAGGTATTTCTCAAAGGGTACAAAATTTCAGTTAGAGGCTAGGCATGGTGGCTCACACCTGTAATCTTAGCACTTTGGGAGGCTGAGGCAGGTGAATCTCCTGAGCTCAGGAGTTTGAGGCCAGCCTGGGCAACATGGCAAAACTCCATCTCTACAAAAAATATTTTAAAAAAGTAGCCAGGTGTGGTGGTGTGCACCCATAGTCCTAACTACTTGGGAGGCTGAGTTGGGAGGATGACTTGAGTCCAGGAGGTGGAGGTTGCTGTGAGCCAAGATCATGCCACTGTACTCTAGCCTTGGCAACAAAGCCAGATCCTGTCTCAAAAAAAAAAAAAAAAAAATTCAGAAGGGAGAAATAAGTTCAAGAGATCCATTGCACATCATGGTGACTACAGTTAATAATAATATATTGGCCATGCACTGTGGCTCATTCCTGTAATCCCAGCACTTTGGAAGGCTGAGTGGGGCAGATTACCTGAGGTCAGGAGTTCTAGACCAGCCTGGTGGATAGGTGAAACCTTGTCTGTACGAAAAATACAAAAATTAGCTAGGCGTGGTGGCAGGCACCTGTAATCCCAGCTACTCGGGAGACTGAGGCAGGAGAATTGCTTGAACCCAGGAGGCAGAGGCTGCAGTGAACTGAGACTGTGCTACTGCACTCCAGCCTGGGTGACAGAGCAAGACTCTGTCTTAAATAATAATAGTAATGCACTATATTTTTGAAAACCTCCAAATCTACAGATTTAAAGCTATCCTAACCAAAATCTATGCAGGAAGTTTTGTTTTTAAGAGGTCAACAAGCTCTTTAAACACATTTCCCTTTTAATCTAGATTTTTTGGTGTGTCTTCTTGGTTTTCTGAAATAAAAATAGCACACAGATATTCAAGTCACTCTGACTTAGAGCCAAATTCTTTCTATGGTGACCACCCATTGATTTGGGGCCTTTTATTCTCTTTAGGAAGAGAAAGCAGCCTGACCAAGTTTATTTGACTTTCAGGCCTCTGTGCTAAGGGACCTAAACAATGTTCTATTTTCTTCCTAACAAGTCCTTCCGGGGGTATTTATGTTCAAAATATTTTTTTTAAGTAGAAGCAGCATGAGTTGGTTTTATCAAATGACTTTATTATTCAGAACTTCCTGACAATTCACTTTACCTGGGCATTTTCAAGACTTGCTTTGTGAGCAATGACATTGGAACTAGTGTAATATACAGCCTCCGTGTGGTGTAACTTGAGAGGCAAGGCGTGGTGTTCCCGCTATGCTATCCCTCTCTTCCTTATTTCTGAATTGCCTTATGAGAATGTGATATATTACAGTATTTTGTGATATGGTAAACAGAGAACTGAAGTAATGAAACTCCTCTCTGTTCTGCCCGTGAGTGATCTGTGTCATTGACCATGTGACACTTTTCTGGGCCTGGGTTTTTAACGTGGGACTAAGGTACCTTCTAACTCCGGAACTCTGCTTCTGTAATTCATCAGGCACATCTCAAATAGTTCAGATTTTTTTCCTGCCCAAATGCTGAGGGAATGAAATCAGAATCCTGCATTTAGTTCGAGGGAAGGAATCAGATACAACTGAGGAACCTTTAACATCCGGTGATGCCCCCAGGTGCATGTTGTTATGAGCGGGAGTAGTGACCAAGGACCTGCTGGAACAGGAAGTGGGGAGCAACAAAGCCAAGGAAAAGATGGGCCAAAAGCTGGAAAAGCGGACATGAGGGCAAAAAACAACACAGGCTGAAGATTAGCATTTTGGTAAAGAGACACTTCATTTGGCTAGTCCTACCTGAGTCCAGCAACTTTAAGGGGGAAAAAAATGTTCCAAATATTTACTACCAACCAAACTCTGTCAGCTGCTTGAAGGCGAAGTCCATTCATACCTTATTTATTTTGGCTTCCAATACCTAGTACTATCGTATACAAGTACCATAGGAATATACGTTTGACAAGAACTATACAAATATGATGATCACGATGATCCTCACGATATAATGGTGGTGTCCTAGCCTAACCAAGACCCTCATTTCAGTTCAAGTTCCCCTCAATTAAATTTGTGAGTTTTTCACTCTCACCACCTCCACCACTACCACAGGTATCTACATGTCTATCATGTAGGCTTTTAGAACTCTTGCAGTCACATTGCATGAAGTAGATAATCGGAGGGCAAAAACTAAAGAAATAGAACTGGCCCCGTGGAAAGTGTGGGCAATCAGCCAGCAAACAATGTATCCTCAAGGGCCCTGAACATCCAGATAGGGCCTGTTGCAGTGGCCTCTCTCTCTGGACACTGGCTAGCACCCATGGAGTAGCTTCTCTCTTGAACCACGTCTTTTAGTAATCCCCAGTATTTGCGTTTTGGCATTACCCAACCCCTTTTTTGGTCTTCTTTTCCCACCTCCATCATTTCACACCCACCCAACCCCTTCTCCCTTGCAGAAGGTGCTTGGGTTTCTTTGATGCTTACACCCTAGTCTCTCCCAAGAGTATCTTCAAAATATTTTAGCCAGGCTACAGAACTTGAATACTTATTTAACCAACAAGATCATATTCTAACTTCCAGTAAGCAGATTGTCAAGTCACTAATTTCTGACATTACACTAATTATCAAAGGCTCTAATATCAATCAATAATAAAGTTAGAGAAGTGCTTGTGGTAGCTGCCTCTGCATTCCTCCTTAGAATGCTAGCTGACCATCCTGGGGCATGGATTTTTAATTAGGAAGTACTAAGTGATAAAGAGAAAATCTTAAACGTAGCCAGAGAAAAAGGCATGTTACAGGAAAGAACTACTACAAATTTATCATAAACTGTATTCTGCAGAAGAAAATCAAATATTTCTGAAGTGCTGGAGGAAAATCAAGTATTTCTTAAGTGCTGGAAGAAAAACACTGTCAACCTAAAAACTGAGTATCTAGTGAAAATGTCTTTCTTTCTAAAACAAAGGTAAGGCCGGGCGCGGTGGCTCAAGCCTGTAATCCCAGCACTTTGGGAGGCCGAGACGGGCGGATCACGAGGTC